>NW_015555808.1:881576-905388 GCF_001515605.1 Sinocyclocheilus anshuiensis | reverse complement strand
ACTAAGGAAAACAAATAAGTTTTTAGCAAGGACTTAAAAACAGACAAAGAAGGGGCCATTCTAATCTCTAAAGGTAGGGTATTCCAGAGTCGTGGCCCTGCCACCGCAAATGCACGCTCCCCTCTACGCTTAAGCCTAACGTGAGGGACCACCAACAAGGCCTGGTCACAGGATCGTAGGCTTCTAGACGGAGTATAGAAGTAAAGAAGGTCAGATAGATAGACAGGAGCTTGGTTATGTAGGGATTTATATACAAAGAGGAGAATTTTAAAGTCTATTCTCTGACAAACCGGCAACCAGTGTAGAGATCTAAGAATTGGAGTGATGTGTTCATGTTTACGACACTTTAAAAGAAGTCTGGCCGCAGCATTTTGGACAAGCTGAAGACGCGCAATTTGAGATTTAGATATACCGCAATATAAAGAATTGCAGTAATCTAGACGAGACGTAACGAACGCATGAACAGCCATTTCTAGAGTTTTTGGAGTGAGAAAGTTTTTAACTTTAGACAGTAAACGAAGCTGATAGAAACTGGACCCAATGACAGAAGAGATATGTTTATCAAATTTTAAATGCTGGTCGACTAGAATACCTAGGTTCCGCACCCGCGAGGATCTAAAAACGGATAAACTTTCTAACTCAGGGCTTATACACTGAGAGTTATCATTTGGACCGAAAACAATTACCTCGGTCTTGTCTTCATTTAGGAAGAGGAAATTTTGGGCTAGCCATGATTTAACCTCTAAACATTTCAGAAGAGAAGTAATCGCAGTGGAATTGTTTTTTAAATAAAGATCACACAACAGAAGTGCGCACTCTCTCCCTCTCTCTCGGTTCAAAATATCGGTTATCGGTCTACTTGATCTGTAATAATCGTATCAGCATCGGCCTTGAAAAACACATATCGGTCGACCCCTAGTAAAAATAAATGACGTTTATAGTGAATGCCCCTATAAATAATTTAGTTTTAATCCAAATGATGCGTGCTAAGTGAGCGAACATCAATGAAGTTCAAGTTCATTTTATTTGTAGAGCACATATACAACAGCCACCAGGCTGACCAAAGTGCTTTCCAGAAGAGCAACAATTTTACCACATACACAGAGAACAAACCAGACAAAAATTTAAAACCGCACATTTAAAAATTACCATATCACAGTAGTCAATACACTAAGGAAAACAAATAAGTTTTTAGCAAGGACTTAAAAACAGACAAAGAAGGGGCCATTCTAATCTCTAAAGGAAGGGTATTCCAGAGTCGTGGCCCTGCCACCGCAAATGCACGCTCCCCTCTACGCTTAAGCCTAACGTGAGGGACCACCAACAAGGCCTGGTCACAGGATCGTAGGCTTCTAGACGGAGAATAGAAGTAAAGAAGGTCAGATAGATAGACAGGAGCTTGGTTATGTAGGGATTTATATACAAAGAGGAGAATTTTAAAGTCTATTCTCTGACAAACCGGCAACCAGTGTAGAGATCTAAGAATTGGAGTGATGTGTTCATGTTTACGACACTTCAAAAGAAGTCTGGCCACAGCATTTTGGACAAGCTGAAGACAGTGGTATCGGCGTTTGGTATCGGGGCATTTTAACGAGTACGAGTACAGGAGCTCAGTATCGGGCCCGATACCAGTATCGGTGCATCCCTAGCAAAAACCAAACAAAAACACACCCAGAGAGTGCACGCATACAATGAGATGTACGTTAAACTACAGTTTGAGCACATTTAGTTCACGCTTCCACTGCGTGTCAATTAAAATATATTTAGAATTGCTCCAAAATACAATATACCCCCTTATGACTTGTCTTTTATATTTATATAATATGATAAGAGTTTAAAACACACAGAGTTCAGGTTTTTTCTCCAAATATCAGTAAGATTGCAAAAGTGATATTTATAAGAGTCCAATAAACAAGAAGTTCATATAAATTGACTTACATTTTAGACAAGTTCGTCAACGAAAATGGTTTCAAACAAAGCCACAGTAGAACAGTTTTGCGTCTCTGAGCAACACACAGTGGTGTTTCGTTACTGAATCAATCAGCCGTTTGAACAAATCAGTTGAATGAATGATTCAATGAGTCAATGACTCACTCATGCAGTGATTTGCCACCACCTACTGACTTACATTTAAAGTATATTTTCCTTTTTTCCCCAAAATCACTTCAAATATCAGTATTCAACGTTTTTTTTTATTTTTTATTATTTATGCATTTGTAACTGCAGGTTAACTGCATTCATGTCCCGCGTTAAACAGTCTGTAAATGCCTGTAACGCTGTGCGTTTCGTTGTGAAAGTGAAACTACTTTGTTTGGCCTTCCAAAAGAGGACACAACTAGAAATCAGTGGTTAAGTTGTATTTACAACACTGTTCCGGAACAGTTCAACCCAAATATTCAGATGTGTGCAGCGCATTTTATGAAGGATGAGGACTGTTTCCTGAGAGAGTAGCCTACAATGCGGTGTCTGTTTCTATAAAGTGGGGCAATTCCAACCTTGGAAAGACAGTCTGGTGCTTACAGCCTGTAAGTAAGTTTTCATATTTAAAGAATTTGCCACTGACGATTCAAACGCGAGTTTTGAGCAGTGTAGAGTAGTGCTTGTAGTTTGTCATTTCTCCGATCACAAATGCAGACATGGTTTTATGTTTACGCAGCGCGATACGCAACGCAACGTGTAAAAAGACAGTATAAGTCATTATAATAAGTAATTATGTCCCCACTGGATGCAACGAATGCCTCGTTTATAATGGGGTTTATTGGTTTTGTCTCGTCGCTGGCATGGCATCACAATATGGTAAGGGGCGTAACATTTCCGTCACACGCTTGAGGTATTCGGCCAATCACAACGCACTGGATAGCTGGCCAATGAGAGCACACCTTGCTTTTCAGACCGATGAGCTTTGTAAAAATCGACGCGTTTCAGAAAGGCGGGGCATAGAGGAGAAACAATAATGTACATTATGTGGAAAATAATGTGTTTTTTTAACCTTAAACTGCATAAACACATTACATTACACCAAATACACAAAATAATGTTCTTTTTAGCAACGTCATATGACCCCTTTAAGAATTTGATACAAAAGATAACGTACACATTTAATTAGGTTAGAAAAAAACTGGCCTTATCAAGGTACAAATGCCCATAAAAGGTATAAATTTAAACTTATTGGAATTTCTGTTACTCCTGCAAACTAACCACCGCACAGAATATGAAGAATATCAAAAGCTTTGGGAGTCAGCGGTCCACGGCAGTCCTAAACCTGCCAAAACATGAGCACAAGAACATGCTCAGCAAAATAGTCAAATTATCGTTATCTACTAAATTAATTTTTTGTCATCATCGCACACTCCTAGTAAGCACCACTGTAAAACTTCATGATGAAAGGGTTATTATTCTGTATTATGCCAGCTCACCACTATAAAACGTTCTTTACTTACATAGCAAGGTGGAAAATGCAGCAGTAAACACTTCGGAGTGCAGACACAAACAAGCTTAGGGATGGATGAGAGCTTGACTCTCCTGTAAATAAAGGGCTTTAAACGGACTCTTTCCTGACGTAAAGGTTTGCCTACAAGGAAAAAGCTCTCAAAAAGACCTTGAGCAACTTGGCGGGATATAAACACACCTCATGTGTGAAAACAGGTCAAAATTCAATGTTCCGTAACATTGTAGTCACATACTTAATTCTGCAACGTGATCATCCCTTAGTAGCCGACCGGAAGATATGACACTAGAAAACAAGGAAGTATTTTGTTTTCATTTTAAAAGCAGTCTGGCTCTGGAGCATTCAGTACTGTTACATGCGGAGAGAGGTTGCACATGCCTGGACATATCTGCATATTTGCACCTGAGACATTTAGCATTTTAAACTGACAATGCTTACTGCAAACACTAAACGCACTGCTGGTTAACAAAGGTGTACATCGCCTAAGCTTCAGAGACCCACTGTGGCACAATTGCAACATGTTTAAGGCAACTGAATATACAGACTTACATTCAATAAGCGTCAAACTACAACACCATTCAAAATTTTGGAATTTGTTAACTTTCACTTTTTTTAAAGGGACAGTTCAGCCAAAAATTCTGTCATTAATTAATCACCCTCATGTCGTTCCAAACCTGTAAGATCTTCATTCATCTTCTGAACACAAATTAAGATATTTTGGATGAAATCCGAGAGCTTTCTGACCCTGTATATACAGCAACGCAATTGACACATTCAAGGCCCAGAAAGGAAGTAAGAACATCGCTAAAATGGTCCATGTGACATCAATGGTTCAACCTTAATTTTATGAAGCTACAAGAATACTTTTTGTGCGCAAAAATAACTTTATTCAGTTTCTTCTCTTCCGTGTCAGTCTTCGACGTGCGTTCACAAGAGTATCACGACGCACCCCACTGCAATGATGCTGCAGAAATGCAACAATTGACCTTTGTTTTGCACACTTTATGTTATTCACATTCAGTAAATTATTTTTCAGCTTAGCCAAATGAATTTTGTAAAGCATCAGAGGACCCTGAAATCAACATACTTAAGTTTCAGCCTTTTAACTTACTGGAAAGGCTCACAGAGGTCAATTCACCAGTGCTACAGGCTTCTATGGAATGGGTGGTCAGTGAGATGTAGGGATATTTAACACATTAAATGCAAAAACTTTGCAAATGTGATGCTTGAAATCAATGAAAATATCTGTGTATGATATTAATGACTATGCATAAAGTTCTACAAAGAAAGTGTCAGATAATCTTAGGCCATCTCATATCTTTCAACTGTCAACGCCCTCTCATTTCCTTCACAGCCAAAACAATGGCTGCTCCTCCCCAAAACAGGACAGGCCTCTTAATACATCACACACTGAGGTGTCAAGACATTTTAGGACACCCTCTTCTATGGCAAGGTAATCACAGCTGTTATGTCATATAGAAGCGGAACATGAGTGATGACAGGTTGAAATATGCTTTGAGATGCAGGACATGTGGCAGGAAATCACCAAGAGGCCACACTAGTATAAGTGAACCCAAACAATATATGAAAATCACAGCCAATCAGACAGTTTGTTAGGGGAAACACCCCTTTTCTTTCTTTTTGTTTGCATGAGGTCAGGTTGTGAGTTACTGAACCAAAAACAAGTGGCACATGGTTCCTAGTTAATAATATGTTAACAGGATTGTTGACACAATCATATCTGACAATCGTTCATAAATATTTAAATTCATTATATCTATAAATACATCAATAATCAAATATAATAATACATTAATATATACTAAAATTCACTAATTAAGCATATTATAAAACTGCATTTATATATATTAAATGTATATAAATTATTAAAATAAGCAATTATTTTTATAAGTTAATTGTCATCTGCCTGCCTGTTGCATTAGTTGCATTTGCAGTGAAGCAATAATGCAAAAAGAAAACAAGCTACATTAATTGTGCCCTGCATTCGGGTCATTTAAGTTAAATTCTAGGCCAGTGCTTACGTTTAGTATCCAAGCAGCTCTGCAAAAAAAGATGATAAACAAAGATTTGGCTTAAGGCTTACAGGTTTTACAAAGAGGAGATCTCCACAACAGCTGCCTTTATTTCATTAACACATCTCTGAGCTTGCTTTGCATAAACTGCACAGAATGGCCTGCAAAAAAATTATTTTTATTTTAGTCAGTATCGTGGTTTTGTTTTCCTTTAAAAATATCTAAACATCCTTAAAATGAGACAATTGTACTTAAGAAGCAAATTTATGTGAGACTTTTTTTAACCTTTCAGGAAATATATTTTGAACTACACTTATCTTTTACATAACTGGCAAACAGTTTTTTTGTAGTTGTGAGCATTTTTCTTTTTAGAATTATGATTATTCTTCAATTAGTTTGCAAATAGGGTAAGAAAAATCAACTTAATTCAAGATATATTATCTTGCCTCTCAAATGTGAAGACGTTTAGATATATTCCCTGGAAAACAAGACAAAATACTGATTAAGATAAAAATAAAAATAAATCATGCATGTCATATCTCAACTTGTTTGTGCCAACGCTTACTGTTTTGCATGAATTCCAGCACAAAATATAACCTGCAATCCTAGAGCAGAGCATTTAAACAGGAAGGGAAAATGTGTAGTGTAAACAGATCTTGTGCTTTGACAGAGTTTTGCATACCAATGAACAGCGTAATTAATAGATTACACAATATTACTGCAGAGTTGTTTAGTTAAAGGAATTTTAAAAGGCCAATATATAAATGTTCCCACTACCACGTGGACAGAATCAAAACACATGCACAATGCACGTGTAACCTCACCAATCTATATGTACAGAAATATTATATACATGTAAAATATGATTCGAGTTCAGATCAACGCGTGATAGGAAGCATGCAACAAACGACACGTGAGTTTTGCCCTGCCCTCCGGAGGTCTCTGGGCACGCCACTGTTCTAAAGTACACGTTGCTTAAAAACAATCCGCGCTCTTTTCATTCCAGATTATCAATCAATTAGTAATATACCTTAATGTAAATTTATTCATCCTAAGAATTGAGATTTATTGGTACTTACCCCCAGAATAGGCAAATATGTGGCTGTGCTCACTGTCCAGCTCTCTTTGCGTCCATGAGGTGAGAGCTGTTTACCCTTCTCAAGTGTGCTTGACAGAGCTGTTTGGCTCCTCCTCCAGTCGGCTGCAATTGGTTACTCAGTAGATGCGACGCCACAAGAAGGCGGTGCTTAGAAACTTTATCTGCGATTTTATTGGTTCTGTTCTTCTTCACTCAACGAAACTGCTGACAAACGTTTGACATAAAACACTCAGGACATTTTAACCGTTATATTATGCGATAGTAAACTAGTGATGCGCCTCAATAACAATGTTTTACAAAATTAATTGTAATAATACAAATAATAATACAAAAGTGATTAATTTGGTCTGTCTGATGCGATCACTATTTTGATTGTTTATTATTAGTTATTCATGAGCAGTTGCGTCACGAGAATTAAACCGATTACTACTGCAGTTTTTAACAAATTATACTGCTGAATTTACGCATAATTCAATTTCAAAACAACATAATGCCCATACTTGGTCCTTTACTGCCATCTAGTGGTTCAAAATCCCTTCGGTTGGCCCAAAACCATTAAAAACAGAGGCGATTATTGCCCCAACATAATTCACAGAAACTGAAAAGCATGTGTCTGAATCTAACAAAAATATGCTAATCAATAAATAGCTATTTATACTGCCTGACAGGAGACTATATAATTGATCCTGCAATGCAGGGTATTTTGTGTGGAATTTTTTTTTTTAAGTGACTAAACTGTTATTGATTCTATTCTATTCTATTCTATTCTATTAATAAAATATTAAAATATAGTTGCATTTACTGTGTTTTACCGCTAGGTGGAATACATGTCATATATTATGATTCTGTGATGAGTAGCGTCCTCAAATATTAGATGACAAATATGAATTTTCCTTTATTCATTTGTTTATTGAATTTAATGAAGACAATTTAATCTATAATCAATGACATGTTAAAACTCTAAATTAAAGCTGAGTTTTTTTCCCCATAGGTTAGTCTACTGTTCCGTGTTGCCTATATTGTGGCCTGCATGTTGAAAAAAAGTGCTTTACTGGATGAAGCTGGACACTACACTTAATGAAACATAAACTTATCAAACATACTGTGTGTTGACATAAAGTAAGCAATAACTTGTGTGGGAAAATAAGCATTTGCAATGGTGCATCAACATAATACATTTAGATATATGCAAAGCTTTGTAGAGACCATTTCTCACACTTCTTCTGCAAGGCAGAATCATCAACTAATGCAATACTCAAATATTATTAAGTAATTTTAACAAACGTGTTTTAATGAAAGACCATCATTGTGCAACTTCTCAGTCTTAATGCTTATTTATTTTAATGTGGGCATAGCTGATTTCTTTCTAACTCATTTGAAATTAATATATATGAGCTCTACGACTGCACGGTCATGACTTTATAGCTGCTGCAGTTGATAGGGAAATGTTGGTGGAAATGAATTATGTTGGCTTGAGGGCTCACATGTTGCCCATATCCTGAAACTTCGAAAGATCTGAGACAGCTCTATACTTTAAAGAAAGGAATCTTATTGTTGAACATGGTCATGCACTCCGTCTCAATTATAGAGGATGGAACATTTATTTTCATACCACCTATCTGCAAGCCCGTCTCATTCAAATCAGAGTGGCCACCGAAGCATTATATTTTCCATCCACTTTACTCGTGCATATGACACACTTTCCTTTGTTCGGTGGAGCTGGTCATCAGTGCATCAGAGCGAAAGAGAGACAATCAGAGTGATGTTATCATACTGTACATTGGGAGCAGTAATAGGAATTATTGTGGTAGGTGAGCTATTCTATTCTATTCTATTCTATTCTATTCTATTCTATTCTATTCTATTCTATTCTATTCTATTCTATTCTATTCTATTCTATTCTATTCTATTCTATTCTATTCTATTCTATTCTATTCTATTCTATTCTATTCTATTCTATTTGATTCTATTCTATTCTATTCTATTCTATTCTATTCTATTCTATTCTATTAATAAAATATTAAAATATAGTTGCATTTACTGTGTTTTACCGCTAGGTGGAATACATGTCATATATTATGATTCTGTGATGAGTAGCGTCCTCAAATATTAGATGACAAATATGAATTTTCCTTTATTCATTTGTTTATTGAATTTAATGAAGACAATTTAATCTATAATCAATGACATGTTAAAACTCTAAATTAAAGCTGAGTTTTTTTCCCCATAGGTTAGTCTACTGTTCCGTGTTGCCTATATTGTGGCCTGCATGTTGAAAAAAAGTGCTTTACTGGATGAAGCTGGACACTACACTTAATGAAACATAAACTTATCAAACATACTGTGTGTTGACATAAAGTAAGCAATAACTTGTGTGGGAAAATAAGCATTTGCAATGGTGCATCAACATAATACATTTAGATATATGCAAAGCTTTGTAGAGACCATTTCTCACACTTCTTCTGCAAGGCAGAATCATCAACTAATGCAATACTCAAATATTATTAAGTAATTTTAACAAACGTGTTTTAATGAAAGACCATCATTGTGCAACTTCTCAGTCTTAATGCTTATTTATTTTAATGTGGGCATAGCTGATTTCTTTCTAACTCATTTGAAATTAATATATATGAGCTCTACGACTGCACGGTCATGACTTTATAGCTGCTGCAGTTGATAGGGAAATGTTGGTGGAAATGAATTATGTTGGCTTGAGGGCTCACATGTTGCCCATATCCTGAAACTTCGAAAGATCTGAGACAGCTCTATACTTTAAAGAAAGGAATCTTATTGTTGAACATGGTCATGCACTCCGTCTCAATTATAGAGGATGGAACATTTATTTTCATACCACCTATCTGCAAGCCCGTCTCATTCAAATCAGAGTGGCCACCGAAGCATTATATTTTCCATCCACTTTACTCGTGCATATGACACACTTTCCTTTGTTCGGTGGAGCTGGTCATCAGTGCATCAGAGCGAAAGAGAGACAATCAGAGTGATGTTATCATACTGTACATTGGGAGCAGTAATAGGAATTATTGTGGTAGGTGAGCTATATATTAGCAGGTCAGTTAAAGAACTGGCTTCATTTCTTCCTTTCTGACCTTTGACAGAGTCTAGGCCTATGGTTTTCATGAACATACATCAGAGAAGACATTCCCACTGAGCTACTAAGACCCTTCTTCTGCTTAGTTGGTGAGTCATTCAAACTACAAATACAGGTTGTTAAAAGAATTTATGGGTAACACTTAACAACTTTCATTAATAATATCAGCACATATAACTACAATATACAATGCTTAACAGCGAGGATGCAATTAAATTCTGGATTGAGAACGACTACACATTATATTAAGAATCAAATATTGAAAATGTAAGTAGAGAGAAAGAGAGCAAGATAGATCTTTTGGTTGTATCTTTTGTTATAACCTGCTAATCATATATTATTATATAATTAATATATTTTTATATCAATATTAAATATTTTAAAGTGGGTATATCAGTTCATATATAAAATATACAAAACTACAAATACATTAATATAACTATAATACAATAATTATGTAAAACACAATTTTTATTTTAAATTAATGTTTGCATTATTATGTTTCACTTGAATATATAAATATTATACATATACACAGACACATAAATATTCATAATATAAATAAAATATAAATATACATAAATAAAATACATGTAATTATAATACAATAATTAAATATTAATTAAATTGCTATTTGCATTATATATGTTTCTCTGTAATATATATATATATATATATATACTACTATAATATATATTACAGCTTAAGCCTCAATATAAAAACATACATTCAGTCAAGTGGGTGCAAACTGCAAACCTTTGGTAGATTTGTTAAATAGTCGTAAACAAAACAAGAAACCAAACAAGCATCCATATATTCAGCAGTCTAGTTAATAAAGTAATAAATCAAATGGAGCTCTTCTTTTCTGAGCTGAAGTCTTAGACATCAAGCCTCGTTCTTCCCCTTGTGCTCAATGTGCGAAAGAGCTCAGGGAGGCTCTGCCTGTTCTGTTGAATTCAGACTCACTGTCATTTTAACTTCCTTCCTGCCTTTTGTACATTAAATAAACACACGGCTCTTACGCGAGGTGTCGAACAGCTCGTGTGATACACAGTAACACAGTTACATTGCTTTAAATTGGCGAAAGAACTCTTGGAATGTAACAGCAGCGGAGCAGCTCTAGTTGTTATTCTGCTACGTGTCCCGAATTCGCGAATCCGCGCCTCAGCGACAATTTAAGCAACAGCGTCTGCAACAAGGAGACTTGTTGGTAAGCATCCGACTTTAGTGTGACATGCTGTAAAAGTTAACTTTTTAGAAACATCTGCATAAAGGAGACCTAAAACAGTCAGACTCAACTATCTGACTTAACGAAGTGTATTGAGAGAGTAGCAGAGCTCTGTTTAGTTTATGGCACTGTAATAATGCAAGCGTTTTCTATTCGGGGTTTATTATTAAGGGGTTGTTGAGACATCTTAAAGAGTGATGACAATAGAAAGTGTATGTTTTATGTACCGCTGTTCTGAAAACTGATTAAAAAACGATGAAAATATAGAAAAACTGCCTAATATTCACTAAGTGTAAGGTGTGAATGTATATGAATGTGTTTTACCTCTGCAAGAACTGTGATAAAGTTTTATCCTTGAAAAAAAACGTCACTATCCATGTATGTTCTTATTATTTATGTATTTCTTATACATAATAATCCCAATGGAATATCATTTTTCTTGGAATAAGAGTGTGGCAAATGCTTCTACTGTGTTCACAAGAGAGTGAGCACGTGTTTTCCAGCTCATTCAAATTCAGTGAATGCCAAAGGGTGGGCAGTTCAGTGAAGGGCTTTTATTGAGATGCTTTAAAGACTCAGGAGAGTAATCTTTTCTTGTATCAGATTAGTTCATATAAACCCTCTGCTGCTTTATGATCCTCTGTGATGATGAATGGCTTTTTTAGCTGTGAAACACAAACAGTGTGGTACACCAGTGACGTGGGATGCCTCAAGATGCATTTGAATTGTTAGAGCAATAATGGACCGTTAAAAAAACACTTAAAAGGGTGGTGGTTGGGTAAAGAGAGAGGAGGTGCATTCCAACTTTGACCTCTCCCCTTCAATTTAAAATGCAGGGCACAATGTGTCCGTCCCACCTGACTTCTTAGTCAAAGCATGTGATGTTTATCTTGACTCTACGTAAGGCATCGCTATTTAATCGAACAACCGAATTCATCTTGAAGAGGTGGATGTTTCAATTCGCATATGGTTGCTGGAAGGTGAGCATCCTGACAGAGTGCTTAGGAAAATTATATATTTGCAACTAAACAGTTTCTATATAGATATATTTTGCTGCTTTCTTTGGGTGTGTTGATCCTCGGATCATTTGCCTCAACTGCAAAAATAATTAGTCCCACTTGGAAAACTTGCAGGAAATTGTTCTGGTTCATTATGAAATCATTTGCCTCAGCCTTTGAGTTAATCAAATTTCAATGCACCAGTTAAATTAAACTTTTTCCCATGTCGTAGCTTTTGCTATAAATGGAAGCAGCTAATGGATACCTCACTGACTGTTTTTCCTTAAGATCCTCAGATGCTTAACATCAGCAGGGTTGAGGCCTCACAAACATCGCTGTTAGTAAAAAGACACAGGTACTTTTTTTTTGGTATGTGAAAATTAATGTACATCATTATCTTTTCGTTTACAGACTGGCAAGACACATTAAATGCGATATAAGCATTATGGTATTTGAAATGTATTATTGTTATTATTATTTTGTATGAAGTTGTATTGTATTACATCCTCAGTCGTTCTCTTTTCCAGGCGAAGACATAAAAGGTTATGTTATGTTGAAAGGTTATATCTGATCAGTTCTGTGTATGTTTCTGCAAATGGAAAAAGGTATTTTGTCTGACGCACTTAAAACTGTGGGTTCATAACATGTAGACTCCCCTGACTGAATAAGCAGTGTGATTTAGTGAAGATTATTCAGACAAATAAATGAGCTAGTATTAGTCAGAAGGACAAGCAAAACTTGCAGTGTCTCACTACAGAAGCCAACGGAAACATCTTGATAGCAATCAAAACCAACACAATTATAAAAATATCTGGTGATCAGCAGAAGGTGTTTACATTTAACAATAAAAAAAACAAATTTATTGTCTGTATTTCAGTAGGCGTTTAATGCAAATGAATATGACGACAGTGACCACAATAAGGCACTTTTGCATTTCTGAAATGCCCTCACGTTTACTGAATTTATTCAGGCAGTCTTGTTATCATAGCCATCACATTCAGTGTTTTGCACAACAGTACGCTAACCATTAAAACGTGATATTCTCTATTTAAACCATCTCTTGTGCTTTGTTTCAGCGCTCTGCTAAAGGATAAACCAGTAGTGGATATAATATGTGAATGAGGAAAGGAGTCTGGGATTGTAATCTATTCTACGTGTCAGCTTTCCTTGGTTCCTATTAACAATGGTTGGCTCAAAAGTCCAATGGACTTTGGATGAGTAGACCTAAATGGGAGCAAAAACGGACAGAGTCAGTCTGCCACTATGGCAGCTTATGCTCTGAACAGCCTGATAATGATGAAGCCCAACAACCTGACCAATAAGAGCAGCCCACGGACAGGAAGGCCTGTGCTCTCAGTGCCCAGTCGTTCTACATTTAGCCCGGTGCTTGGGGGCAGTGGAGGTCCCTGCCCTGGGTCAGCAGGAAAAACCTTCGTCTTCCCAACAGGTACCGGTTCCAGTTGTCAAAGGGCACATTCACCATGTCGACTGCCGGAATCGCTGGGTGTGCATGTGGGAAGTCGTGTGCGAAGACTAAGCGGGTCCGGCCTGGAGGACGAACAGGAGAACGAAGAACGCCATGCCGCTCAGCAACTTGAGCGCCACAAGGAACTGCAGAACGTGGAGGTGAACAAGAAGGTGGACCTGTTTGAGGCCCAAATATCGGCTCAACAAAGCCCACGGATTTCTAGGAAAACTCCCCTGAATTCTGTCCCTGTCCAACTTGCCAATCTCTCCTTAAACCCAGAGAAAACACTTGTGACGCAGTACAAGGATCACTCAATGGGGATCCCCAAAGAACTGCAAAATGGAAAGCGCTTCTCTGGCATGGAGGAGGGGCTGCAGGTCAGCGGTGAAGAGAAGGACGGGGCTGACCCAAATACAGAAGAGGGCTGCCCACTTGAAAGCACATCAGCACGAACTAAGAGCAAAGCTGACAGCCCTACTTGCAATCACTCCAGGACTTCATCAGAGGCAAATAAGTGCTCAGCATCTTGGACTGAGGCATGTTTGACAAAGGCGGAAGTTGAGCCAAAAGAAACCCAGACAGAGCCCGACGGGGTCAGTCCAGAGGTAGGCTCCATCCCCGCTGTCATTATTACGGACCACGGCATGGAGGTCAGTGGGGAGGGCAAGGAGCCCCAGGTTAGTCCTCAACCTTACAGAGCCATGAGGAAGCTCTCCTCTTCTTCTGCCTCGTCAACGGGATTCTCCTCTTCCTGGGAGGAATCAGAGGATGATATTTCCAGCGACACAGAGCGGTCCCCAGCCTTCCTGCAGACACAACAGAAAGCGGTAAGACCACCTGTTATACACTGTTCTCTTTTATACTTAATTTATTGGCTTTTGTAGACAGTACAGTGGATAATTGACAGGAAAATACAGTGTCAGAAAAGAAATGTGCAAATATTGCACCTTTAATGGTACAGCAGCTTGTCATTTGGACAGTACTCTTAAGGGACAGCTTTGTATTTTATTTACCCCTAAAAGGTGCATCTTAGCACCTTAGAGTAGTAATAAGTACTCTAAAAGTGCTACTATGCTTTTTTAAGGGGGAAAATAAGGTAAAAGTTGTCCTTTTAAGGGTACTTTCCCAAGGTACAATTTTTGCAAATTTTTTCTGGGAGTGTACAGGAAGCCAGACAGGACCGGGACTTGAACCAGGTTTCACATGATAACTAGGGTTGGGTATTTTTTATTACGATACCGGTAACAAATCAATACTTGTAAAATGGTACCGGTGCCTAAAGGTGTCTGAACCGATACTTAAAAAAAATAAAATAATTACCCAAAATAGGATGGATTGGCCATTATTGAGCGCTATAAACACATTTAATGTCTGTTTCATTCATATTGGACGCCAGAGGGTGCCCTTGCGCAGAAACTACACATGTGCATCACAGAAGGAATAGAACTCAGGAAATCCCTAAAATGGACAAAGGCATTGCTATCATTGTAACTGAGTAAACAGAAGATATAAATGTTTAGAAATGATAAAACAAAGACAATAAACACTCGACTGCGACCTTGTATAGTTTATGTGTCATTCAAGCCATCTTTGGTATTTTCATCATAATTAAGTATATTTATAATCCATTGCTAATCGACATAGCCTTTTTACCATATGCTTTTTACAGTATAGAACATATTTTCTGCCTCATTCTGTGACAAGAAGCCACATCAGATCACAAAAGGAAACAGTTGTGGAGTAAAAACGTTATAGTGTTCTCTTTTGTTGGACAACAGGTTTAGAAACGCTCCTCATTGCAAGTCATTACAAGGGAAGTTTAGCTTTAGGCATTTTTAATTTAAGAATGTTTAGCTTAGCTAGCTAACGGTATCTACCTGCTGCCATCAGAGCAAGTGTAATTGCTGCATTCACGCGCTCCTCGGATGCTCTCATTTCCCGAGTTGTGCTTTTAAGTCGGAATGTGAAAACAACATGGACACTTGCGTTACTACAAAGATGTGTTGGATTTGTATTATTAGAGCTTTCCGACTTGCGTTCGTGAATTTTCTCAGTCGGTAAATTATTTTTCACGTGCGGTGCCAGTGATCCTTACATCCGTTTCGGAGAACCAGAGAACAAATATTTCAATCGATCGTTCAAGCATTTAAGTGGCACCGAAATCTGCATTCTGATTCGGTTCTAGTACATACCGGTTACATAGGTATATGGCACCGGGTTTACCCAACCCTAATTGATCACATATGTCTGGTGCTACGCCCTTCTGTGCCACAACTCCGACAACCTGTCCTTATTTTAATTCAATCACTCTGATTGTGTAAGACACAGTGGTTTGATGGGTTTCCAGCAAATGTAGCTTACATTTATGAATTTAACAGACACAGTAATCAAAAGTGACTTACATTACAGCCAAGGTATATGTATTATCAGCTCATCCATTTCCTAGGAATCGAACCCATGACCTGGGTATTGGTAGAGCCATGCTTCACTGTTTGAGCTACAGGAATGCTTACGAAATTTGATGTTGTTGCTATCAGACACAAATGCTTTTTAGATGTCTTCAGTTTCTCTGTTTGGCAGAACTACTTTCAGGGGTGTAGGTTTTACCTTAGAAGTGCTTATACACGTACCGGTCAGTCCCACAAGTTATGCATTCTCGACTTCCTCCATTGCATTCACACTGTGCTTACGCTCTCCTGCTCAGGGCTCGTCTGTATTCACCCTGAGTAACTGTTGACATTCTCACATACAAAGGTACTTCTGTGTCCTGCTGTCAGATGGACTTTTTTCTCTGACTTTAGTTGGCCGCCCTTTAAACAAAGTACAAAAGAAGAGTGAGGAAACAACAGCGGTGTATAAAGTTAGCGACAGCAACTTTTCCATTGGTTCATACTCTAAATTTTATTCATGATTTGTCATGAAGTGGTTACATGGAAATAAACACTTTAGTTGTATGTTATGTGTTTTATTAGCTTTTCAAACAAAAACATTCATTATAAGTAAATGAAACATGGAGACCTCATAGTCAACAGCATTAGCAGCTATATAGAATTCATCTTATACCTCAAGCGTATACAATCATATGCTGCACAAGTGACACGTGTGACGCACTTTCTAGGGTGTTACGCTTGTCTCTGCGACGTTTGCCCTCGTGAGAATGTGTGGGCCCGCCTATTTAGGCATGTTGCGCTTGCAGGCACATCAAGAGACCCTGCGGCTAGCGTGCTGTTACAGAGAAGCTCATTGTTTAGACATGGATGTCACACAGTCCTCCAGCCTCACACTAAGTTGTAGAATAATGTGGCTCTGCTTGCCACACAGGCTCTACCCCGCAGGGCACTTTATGTGACGTCTATTCCTTATAAACACAGTGGAGGAGAGCAAACATCCTATTGTACCATCTGGAGGAATGATAGCACTCATAAAAGATTGTTTAACTATTCACAGTGATCACAAGGGTGAGATCACTTGATAGCCTTGAACTTCTGCGATGTAATCTTTGCTGTTCCCGGACATGTGTATTTATAATGGAATGGCTTTGGTTTTGGAGGGCAGAATGTACTATCAGAGCCGCATGTTGTTGGGATTCAGGGAACAGTCAATTAAAGTGAGCTATTTAATGCTCACTTTACTGGTCTGAATAATGTATACTAGTTAATGACCTTTAACTAAAAAAGGTGCATGACAAGTATTTGTGAAAAACGTTATTTTAATTAGCTTTCTCAAAAGTGACTAGTCGATTAGCATGTCAGCAATGCTGCTAAAAAGAATTCTAGTTTTTTGTTTGTTGGTTTTGACATTTTAGTGGCACGGCGCTTTAATTTGCATGGTGGGAACAAGACCAAGAAAAGCCAAGACTCGCGACTCGTGTTGCCCGAGATATATGTGCTATATCTTCGAAGTGCGAAGATTTTTATGACAGTCTGTAAGGTTAAAAATTGTTTTATTTAAAAAAAAATGTGAGAACGTTGCACTCTATTCTATTCTGTTTTGCTCTATGTAGCCGTTTTATGTGACAGCAACGTTGTATGTGAAATGTGTCTGATCGGCAACAGTTGAACTTGAAACCAGAATAATAAAGATAATAATACAAGTGGGTTTCCTTACAAAGGATTAGTCGACTGTGCCGTGACAGATGGACTCGGGTTCAAGTCGGTCCAAGGTCATATTCTAGTACTGTTCACCCTCTGTATCTCTCCCTTTACTTTCCAGTTGCTTCTAAATTGTCCTGTGTAATAAAGGCAAAAAGTCAGTAAATAAAAATAAGTAGTTCTGCACATCCCTAGATTATGTTCACACACAAATTTATTCTATATATAAATATATTATATATTCTTGTGCTTATTTATATATATATATATATATATACAAGAAATATCTGTGGCTTGGCTTTCTTTTCTTAAGCTAGCCTTGTAGGAAAGCCCTTTGGCTCACATTGTGTACTTACTGTTGAAATATTCTGTGGTCATTTCAGTTTTTTATTCACTCGGTGAATCTGAGGGATCACAAGAGGCTTTTCAAAGGGTTATAACTAAAAATCATTAAACAGATGCTTTCAATGATCTCATTCTTTCTTCCAAAACAGGTTTATCTCACATTTCATGTTTCTGCTTAGCCTCTCACCACACACAGTAACACGGTCTGGGGTGAAATTCATGAGCAATAAACATATCTGTGTTCATTTTACTCTACAAACACTTGCAGCATGGTTTCTGTTTTGTGAGCAGCACCAGCCCTTCGGAAAATTTAATGGTGATTAAAAACCACAAACTTGTTATCAGTGCTTTCGGTCAAACATGTGACCCAGAAAAGTTTCCAGTGGGCTTGCCTTTTAAGCGCTAATGGCGGTGTGTTGTGGTTTAGTACTGCTAATTACGTCCCTTGTGCTCAGCAGAGGGGATCCCTCAAGCACGGTTCCTTTGACAGCTGTTGCACATTTCACTTCACTGAGACTGCAAACTCATACATTTTTTGGATCTCCAAATGTTTTCGAATAGCACAGAAAGTGAAACTATACCACAGATGAGTTTCTCAAGATTAAATTTTCCCTGCACTTCTTCCTTGCGACCAGGTTAAAGGTGTGTCGCCAGGATGTGTTTAGGGAATGCACCTGGACTGGTTGTTAAGTGTGTAAAAATGCACCATTTGCTCTGCTTTGCTCCACTATTAAGAATAATTATCGGTGTGTATCTTTAAAAATGTTCTTCCTGTTGCTTTGACACACTTGCAATGCACTGTTGTTGTTAATGCGGCAAGTTCTTTTAATAAAGACGATCAGATACGCAAGATAACACTGTCCAAGAGGTGTGGTTCACTTTTCTGCATGCTCAGTAACTCCCCTGATCTGGTGTCTCCTTTTCCTGTGTCAATCAGATGAGGGAAGAACCCTTGTCTGTGTGTTTGTCTGTCTCTGCACAGAGGCTTGTGGTTACTTGCTCTAGCAAACCCAACAGCAAGTGTAGCCTAACCAAGCCTGCTGTGAGCAAAGCTGTGAGCATTTATATTGCACGTCTTTGTCACTTTTTGTTTATTTACCACAATGCCGAGCTGCATTTTATTGCATGATCCAGACAAGTTGTGTTACAATCAGTGGTTCTTATCTGGTATGTTGCAGGTCTGTTCTAATAGGAACAGAAGCTGAAAAAACAATGTTAAATGCAAATAACTAACCATATAATCATGTATAGTTAGGATAGCAAAATAAATAGGAATAATTAACTTCTATTAACATTCTTTCGCCCCACACAATATAATACAAAAACCTAACTCTACATACAATATAATATATAAAATATAATAAAATAAAATGCAACTAATCATATAATCATATGATTTGGGTAGCAAAATAAATAGGATTAATCAGATTCTAAAAGGAAAAAGAAAATACAAAAATCGTTCCCCCTACACAATATAATATAAAAATAGAAATAAAACAACAACAACAATAATAATAATAGTGTAAATAACAATATTATTTGAGTGTTGTACCACGTGATGTCCAGTGTAAAATCTGGGTCTTGAATTAAAACCTTTTAAAAACCACAGCTCCTATTGTAAAAACAGGAATATTTCTAGAAGTTATTTTATCTAATTGCCCGACACATCTTCGGTATGTAAAGTTCAAAAATAATGCTCTATTTGTTCTGCTTATGTAGGCCTTGATGTTGACTGTATTAGGTCAATATTGAAATGATGTTACGTTACATTAAAATGATTGGCAGTTTAATAAGCTCTGGCATATTAATGGTTGTTTTAACTCTAATATAAGCCCAACAGGTTTGAAAATTTATGTGAGAATTTGAATAAGGTATGATGAAGCATGTCTAGGCCTGTGGATCGCTGTAGGCTGCAGGCTACAGCAAGTGGGCGGACAGCTTTCTAGAGATAGTGTGTGTAGCACACGTTCATGTAAAAAAAAAATTGTGCAAACTGAATGAACACACTCACAGGCTGTTTATTGTTGGGAAATATTGTCGTTCTTAGAGCAATATCATGGACAGCATAAAATTATTTAATTATACCAAATAAGTCACCACTTTAGAGATCATGAATTGATTGGATAGTAAAAAGTGAGCATTATAAACTAAAAGGGAGCCAGTACAAATGTGTGTTTGCAGTGAATGGGTGCTATCAGAATGAGAGTCCAAACAGCTTATAAAAACATCAGAATAATCCACAAGTAACCCACATGACTCCATCAATTAATGTCTTGTGAAGTAAAAAAAAAAAACTGCATGTCTGTAAGAAACAAAACCATCAACTCGTTTTTAAATTCAAAACATTGCTTCCAGATAAAATACTGTATGAGTCCTCTATCCATAACTTTGCTTTCTCCAGTGAAAAAAACAGTAATAGTTTAAAACAGGTTTAGCAAATACTTTCATCCCGCCCCCATCATTCATTAGTCTAACTAACAGGTAGTCCTGCCCCAAACTTGCACCAATGGTTGAGCCAGAAAGTCCAAAAAGTCTTTTTAAGCCAAAAACTAAATGTACTAAAAGTGTGCATTGTTCAAATAAAGTATAAATGTTCAGCAACCAGATATAGACTGACAAAACAAGCCCTGTGTATTTGTTCAGTCTTAGCATAGCTTTGCTCCGAACTCTTACACTCCTGCAGCGGCGTGCGAGCCAACCCAGCACAAACAGTTTTTGTGTGAGGTTGATTCTATCACCCCAACTGTGAGCATACAAGTGCTGTAGCATGATACACTGGAGGATCTGAAGGCTACGAGCAATGGAAAATGTAACACCCCTGTGGTTGACGGTTGCCTGGCGACCAGCTGACGTCAAGGCATGCCTGGTTCAAACAGCTGGGGTTCTTAGCTGCAGCAGTGCTGCTGGAGGGAGCCGTTTCATACTGTATGCAACAGACAGGAAGTGCACCGGCCCCTTTTTTTTTGTTGTGCCGGCCACTTTTTTAACAACAGGCTTCACTTGTATGCATCGTAGAACACTTCAATAAGGGGAAACCAACCTACTACTACTAATGTGTGGTTGTTTACACTTAAAATGGGAGGAAAGAGCTCTAGATTTTTTTTTTAAGTTGTAGTTAGTTTTTTTTTTTTTTTTTTAGTTTTGCATGTTTTTCCATTTACCCCTACTAATTTTAAAAAGAAGAAGAGCCACAGAATGACATGAGCCATTCTTAGCACAGCTGGCTGCGATAAGGAATGTTATTGTGATTGTCTTTCTGAGAAACAGATGAGTGTAATGGTTTACTACTGGAAATGAGCAGTGAGCTACTTCTTTGATGCCCCCTGCACATCGCTACACTCTCTTGTAGTGGTAACTTTGATGTACAGGCGTAACCTACGGCCTGCAACTAAAACCTGCATGCCTATCCTTATTACATGTCTTGCTGGAATACTTGATTCCGATTGGTCAGTCATGGCATTTTGCACCGCTAAACTGTATAACTGACCATTGATTCAGGGAACTGATTTTATGTTCTTTTTCTTCTTAATAAATTAACCTTGAATCAAGTCAATATTTCATGCAGTTGTATAATTCACAAAATAATGTACAGTCAGTAGGCATTTGCTCTGATTCAAAACCATGCGAACTGCCTAAAACAGCATGAAACTTAATTATGCTAAGATATCTATATTTAAGGCAACATTGCATGCATAATTTTCAGTGTCCATAACCGGATATAGAGAAATTTAGTTCCAGTATAACAGAATAGAGACAGGCTAAATGAAAGTTTGCAAAAAAAACACTTTAGTATAGGGACCAGTTCTCACTTTTAACTAGTTGTTTATAAGCAAGCATGCATAGCATATCGGGGGTTTACTTATAAAGCACATATTCTGCATGACCATATTCTACATCCTTAATCCTACCCACTACCTAAACTTAACAACTACTTTATTAACTATTAATAAGCAGTAATCAGGAGTTTATTGAGGCAGAAGTCGTAGTTAATAGTTAGTTAATAGTGAGAACTGGACCTTAAAATAAAGTGCTTATAATGAGAGTATAGCTCCTAGCCATATCGGCCTAGAAAATCGCAACTTTTCATTTTCCGTCGGTCTTAGTACACGATGTAACTACAGAAGAGTCAAGTTTTAAATAGGAAAAATATAGAAACTCTTTGGTCATTTTTGAGCGAGATGCTAATGGTCTAATCAGATTCAATGATCTATGCTAAGCTGCAGCTAAAAGTGCTACCGCCAGACCCGGAGACCGGCTGAATGGATTCGAAAACGGTAAAACTCAACTGTTTAACTCTAGGGGAGTTAGAAAATGAGCCTATTTTCAAAAATAGTGGAGTGTTCCTTTAAATAAAGTAAAATGTTCAATGAACCTAATCAATTTGAGAAATGAACACAATTAATATATAAGACACCTAAGACACCTTGTTTTAGACATATTTTAAGGTATTGCATGCATTAGTGAAGGCAACAAACTTCCTGAAAAATGTATTCAAGTTGCGAGAGAAATGTTGATTATATATAAACATATTTAATTGAATAAAAAGTATAAAAATAATAATGTATTATATAAAAAATATAACACTGTATAATAAAATATAGATTTAAAACAGCAGAATTGAATTTTGTTTGCTTTATTGACAGACTATTTTCCTGTTTAACACTGTAAAGCTTTTGACAATCTGTATTGTATGAAGCGCAATATAAGTAAAGGTAAAAAAAAAAAATGCAGTGTGATTAAACATTTATTGTTTTAATCAAAATATGTGTGCTTTTATGCTTATTGGTGAATCATAGCATTAGCTTAGCAACCTTTTAACATGTTGAGTCTCTTGCGTTGCTATTTGTGTAGTTGCTGCATTTGTAGTGTTTCAAATCGGTCACACGTGAGGTTCGATTACAGTTAGAATGCTGTCTATGTAAGCAGCTCCCTATGTAGGCAGTAGACAGCTCACTATGTTCTGAAGCAGAGCTATTATGTTGTGTACATTATCCCTTACACAGAGCAGACCCACCCCTTCACAACTCCATTATACAGTACGTCATCTTCAAACAAGGAAATATGTGAAGACGGTGTATTTTATTTAAATAAATCCCATAAGGAGCAAGTGATACAGCTTTCTGCTTAGCGTCTTATAACAGCTTTACTCCTTTGTGTACATTAAGGTGCAGTAAATGGCAGTTTAATGGGAGGTCTTACTTCTGTGAAAGAGCTTTCCTGTCATTGATAGGAAAAGACCGGTTTCAGGACAAGCAGGAACAGCTATGACATGCTTTGAAAGGGCAGGAGTGTCAAGAAACGTGACAATGTAGTTTTCAACTGTCAAAGGGGAATTCATGGTAAATAATACTCTCTTGATTTCTGACATGTGTTGAGCTGTATATCCTCCTACTGTAAATCCTGTAAAAGTATTGAAGAGTCTAGCTGAACCTAATTTCTTGACTCTTTATTTCATGCACGT
Organism: Sinocyclocheilus anshuiensis; assembly: GCF_001515605.1. NCBI lineage: Eukaryota > Metazoa > Chordata > Actinopteri > Cypriniformes > Cyprinidae > Sinocyclocheilus > Sinocyclocheilus anshuiensis. Next base: position 882,108 of record NW_015555808.1, on the reverse strand, counting down.
TTGAACAGACATGGTCTGATGCAATTTAGACATGTACCTGACTTGCTGATGGAAACTTGTACCTCAGGATTTTCAAGATACAGATGCTGATCTGAAATGTCTTACCTTTTCCTGAAAAAAGCACTACGCTTGAGCATATCATATCATTTAAAGTGCCATTTACTCAAAAAGAATGAACAATATGTACAAATACACACCTGAAGATCATCTTTCTAGCCTAAAGCAAAACAACTAGCCCTCATGTCTTTGTCAGGCTCAGGTCACAATACTATTTGTATCCTGATCTATACCTCTCTGATATTGTTTTTTAATTGAGTATTTAAAATAAAAATGGAATAATACAATATGCAATGTAACTGTACTTAATTAATTTGCATTGTATACAGATTTGTATCTATATATTCAGACTTAAAACTATATATTCTGATTAACATTTAAATATTCAGACTTGTAAATATATATTCAGATTTATTATATATTCTAATTTTATATAATTATTTCCTCTTTGGTGCTTCATTTTATATATATATAT
>NW_015555808.1:844383-881415 GCF_001515605.1 Sinocyclocheilus anshuiensis | reverse complement strand
TATATATATATATATACATATATATATATATATATATATATATATATAATTATTGCCTAATTAAATCAAATTTTTTAATTTAAGCCTCATTATTATGAAATTGAAATGAAAGTTTTTTTTATTCCTGATCCATTTTACAAAACAGAGCAAAGGTCACAGCTTTCGGTCTTTGATAACTCATTAATAATTTGCTTTGTTTTGGACTTTTCCCTGTGAAAACGTGTCAGTGTTGGTGGTAAGGCTGGCTGCACTGACTGCGGGTGCATTTTGGTTCTTGAGGGGCTAATGGTAGCTGTTTAGCTTCCAGAAAATAACACCTAGTCTTTGGTGATGTTGCTGAGTATTGCTTGCAGATGTGGAAAATACTGTCTCAGAGCCCTCTGCGCTTTCCTGTCTCACAGAGTGGTTCCTCTCGAGGGGTTAAAAGCCACTTCCTCCCTCAGTGCTCAGTGGAAACTTTAACAACACCCGTGAGGTCAAGGAGACGCTGTAAAGAGCGGCATCCCTTTCCTTGTGCTCCATATAGCTCACACTGCCCTTATCAGAACAATGGCACGACCCAGTGCCTCGGAGTGCTCCCCTTGCGATAAGGCACTGCCGCTTCCGCTCCCCAATTTAACAAAACCCTGAGCTATTGATAGTTACTTTATAAAATAGCAAAGAGAGAGGAGTTTAAGAAGGGAAGGGGGCCTAAATGAGTAATGGAGAGATGCGGTTGCATTTACGTCCTTTACAGGACAGTTTATTTTTCTGGCTTTCCAAAGGGATGGCAGCTCAAAGCCAAGACTGTCAGCGTCTTGTTATTAGACTATTTTGTGTGACTCACGCACAGTGTTGGGGGTAACGCATTACAAGTAACGCAAGTTACGAATCCCATTCTATTAACCAATGTTTTTGCTTCTGACCTTCGATGATCCAGTTCAACCATACTAATAAGCAAAAATTACTCTAGACAAACAGTTGTGTGTCTTTTTTTTATTGCTGAAGTGTGTTGAAATTTCTTCTTCTGCATTCTACTGTACGGACGTAAATGTACTTTCCCTTCAGCCTGAGGCTTATTCATTCACTTTTGGTGTGAAAAGGCTTTTATATTTGCCAAAAAATAGAACAAGCAAGCCCTGTCCAGATTTAAAAAGTAACGCAAAAGTAACGTAACACATTACTTTCCATAAAAAGTAACTAAGTAACGTAATTAGTTACTTTTTTATGGAGTAACGCAATATTGTAATGCATTACTTTTAAAAGTAATTTTCCCCAACACTGCTCACGCAGGATTACGTCTTCTTTCTACAGAGGCTTTGCTTTGATTGTTATTGCGGGCTGATGTTTACAGAGTAACACTCTGTGGTCTTCAGCAAAATAAGCACCACTTGATAGTCCTAGTCTTCTGGCACTGCATACAAACATCTACTCAAACTCATAGGTGTCTGGTGTTTCCCAGGGTGCATTGCTGTCGGAAACTTTTGTGGTTTTGAGATGATGTTGCACTTATCATAAGAGGGGAGGTCGCTCACCTTTAGTTCTCCTTTTGACCCTGTTGTGTGTGCCATCAAATACTATTAAAGATATCAGTTTTCACCATACAAACTTAAAAGAGCTTTTTGTTCATCTTATGTTTTAAATATCCAGGGTTTTTAACTTGCATGCTTGTGATTAAATCAGCAAAGCCAATCCAGGAAATGATCTGCAGTACATTCAGAATGTAATATAAAATAGACTTGCATTTGCAAAACAGTTGCAATTTACTTGTGGAACTGGGAAAATTGATATAGATTGCAAACACAGTATTGTGCAAAAGCAGTTTGTTCACAAATACTTTCCATTTGAAAAACATATAATGAGTAATGCTCTAAATAAGGTAATATGAGTAGACTTTTAACCTCTCTCATCGTGTCATTAATTTCACAAACTGGATTTGATTTTAATGTTCTTATTGGAACAACAACAGAACAGTTGACCCCAAAAATTGTAGGCCTAATTTATGTCATCATTTACTCACCCTCATGTCATCCCCAAATTGTATGACTTTCTTTCTTCTCTGGAATAGAAAAGGAAATTTGTATGTAGTTGGTTGCACTTCCATGTAAATGTACATGTTTTTTATGCAAATACAAAGAATGGGGAGATATTATGCTTCAAAACACTGCAAAAGCACAATAAATGTATCATAAAAGTAGTGCAATATATTCCAAATCTTTTAAAACTATATGATAGAATTGTATGATAGCTTTGTGTGAAATTTAAATAATTATTCACAGAAAATCGGTGCATCTAGTTCTCTGCACTCACGAGTAAAGATGAGTAGTAATGTCAAATTTATGAATGAATCATTCTTTTGAATTGGATAATTTCAATGAATCAGTTCATATGGTTCACAAAACTAGTCTGAAAATTTCATTTAGGAATCAGACTGATTCAGTTCTGATGATTCAGAGATTAAAAGCAACTTATTCACTGCTATCACGTCTCAAAAAGGAATAGAATGTAACACACACACGTCATATGGACCGCATTTATAATACTTTCATTGTGCTTGCTGTGCTTCTGCATCCTTTTGATGCTTGAAAGTTCCGGTCCTCGTTAATTGTAATTGCATGGAAAAGGGTGACTAAAAGGGAACAACAAATGACAGAATTTTCATTTTTGGGGTGAATTAACCCTTTAAGTATTTCTCCAACCACAAACGCAAGTCATGCAAATGTGTTTCTCCATGCAAATATGGGACCCTGACTAATCTGAATGCAAGCTACCCTGCTAGGGAGGCTTGTTTTCCAGCAATGATTTCATATTTTGCATGGAACTTTAGCATAATTAATGATTTCCAAATAAATTTACCTCTCAGCAGTAAAATGATACATAATGATTGATGAAAGATTGATGAGTTTTGATACTTAAACTTATATTATATGAACACTCAAAGGAATAGTTCACCAAAAAAAAAAAAATTCTGTCATAATTTACTAACCTGAAGACTGTTATTTGTTCTATGGAACATGGAAAGAGAATGTAGCATTTTTAATTGTTTTTTTTTTTAGATTTTTAAATGATGACAGAATGCTTATTGACATACTATTATATTTTATTTTTTATTTGTATTTTTCTGTTTTCATTTTAGTAATTTTGTTGTGTGTGTGTTTTTAGTCATTTTATTAGTTGTTGTTGTTGTTTTTTTTTGTCTATATAATTTTATGGTTTTAGTTTTAGTTAATAATCCTGGTTTGGGCGAACTATTCCTTTAAAATTATGAATAGATTTCTGTTGTTTCCCGTAAAAACTCCAATACATGTAATGAAAGATGAACTTTGAAAATCGTTCTCATCTTCGGTCTGCAACAGTCATAGAAATATTTCATTCATCATCACGTTTCGGGGAAAAGGAAGTCAGTTTCTCACAAATCACCTTGGTGATGTCAAAACAAGGTGCTGACCTCATCTCAGTCTGAAAACACTGGTGAGACTGTCCTTTAGTTATTTAAACATTTAGATGGCTGACCCTCTTGCCTAACAGACTGCAAACCCGTTATAGACACCTATGTACGAAACACATTTAGTCATGCAGACAAAGAGAAGAAGCAGTTACTGCATCAATTAATTTTACTCAAAACATTTATTTCAAAATAAAGGCGGCAACTTAATTATATTAAGTGCTATTTTTTTACAGTGCAGATGTGACTTTAAGGGTTTCAGATATAATCTTTGGAGCAAAATCATGAGCAGGTGTTATATAAGCTGTTTGTTTTGCTATTTCAAACTCTCAGAATTACAGGTGAGTTTGAAGAACACTGAACATTTGCATTGCTCGTGGCCCTCGCAGGCATGCAATAGAGTTTTACTGTGGTCTTTGCACATTGAGCTTGGCCTACCAGCATATTTGCATGGGCCAATTGTGCTTTTGAATGCTTTGTATGGAAACAAATGAGAAATTCACATTGCCCTGCACTTTCCTTCACTCAAATTCCAGCTTACGTTGTGATTGCACGCAGCACACTAGTGCATGATCTTACAGATTTTTACCATGTCGTTTTTCATCACGCACATCTGGAATTTCATCGCGCCCCTGTTGGTTTTTTTCGTCACGCAAATCATCCTGATGGTCAAAGATTTACAGGTAATAGATTCTGGTTTGCTTCGATTTCTCCATAGTTGGACTGTAACATCGCATTCCCGCTTTTTGCGTGTTCAGTTATTAAATACTTTTGCCTAATTTGATTATGCTTTCAGCTGCCAATAAGTGTGCAGTACTCTTAGCTCAGTTTTAGCATGTTCTCCCCAAGAATCAGAGCAGAAAATGAAAAAAAAAATAAAAAGGCTTATGGGTTAAAAGTCACATGAGATCCAGCTGTTTTGCCAGGTGATTTTACAACCAGAAATCTCACAATTTTTCATGGGAGCAAAAAAGCTGTGAAAGTAAACAACTGTGTCAGAAACATACGATCTAGAGCTGTTGTTTTACACAGTGGGCAACAGTCATTTTGACCTGACCGTGGCTCTCTGAAAGAGTCTACAACTCCCATCTCTTCCTGCGAGTTTTCCATTTGTTTTGTTTTCCCACATCCTGAACATTTCCCTCACTATAGAAATGTCTCTCAGATCCATTTTGTCTTTCCACTGAACTTTAATCTGTGTAGTCATCGGGAGGTGGGATCCTGTGGTCTTCTGATCTTAATGTCTGGCAAACACTACCTGCCTATCGATCCTAAAGTTTTTAAGTGCTTTTTGCAGTGGCCCAACCCACAGCACACTGATAACATCTGTTTCACGTCAAATGCTTGAATATTAACAAGAACCTCTGCATACTGTAGGTATTTGTCTAATTTAACCGATCAGACCTCTCCGTCACATTAAGTAATCTTAGCTAACCTGCTGAAATAAGTGCTTTAAATACGTTTTGTAAGTGTATCACTTGTGTTATCTGTATTATTATTATTATTTTAAATGTATCTCAAATACAAATGCAAAAAAGTCTGTTTATGTTGGATTCAACAGTTTTTGTATAATAATAATAATAATAATTATTATTATTATTATTATTATTATCATCATCATTACTACTACATGGGCCTAAACTTATTTTGAAAAAGAATATTTGGAATGTCCTTTTTAGGTATGAAACAACAACAAAGACTTTGCTAATGTCAGAATATAAAAAAAAAAAACTGACCATTGTCTCCTTGCTTAACTTTTTATTATAATTTTATTTAAAATATTTAAATATTTATGCTTAAAATATTTTCATAAAATAGTAAGAACAATAATGGACAAAAAATTATAAAAAAAAATTGAAAAACTGCCATATTCTTTATAGCAGCTGTATGCATCACATCTGTCACACAATGTTGCTCTAGTCAGCAGACACAGTTAAACAATTCCTCATAAACAATTAATACATTTCTCTAAATCGTTTAAAATATTCACCAACAAATGTTAAATAATAATAATAATAATATAAAGTTTATTTATTTAATTTTTAATCAAAGGATTATATTCAAACACGCATGTGAATTCTTGTTATAACTTTTTGGATTTTTATGAAATGGCTCGTAGGGAACCTTCACACTCTCATTGCTGCAATCTTATTAACATCAGCCCTTTACTTTCTCAAGCAACGGTGGCGAGTCTGGCGACCTCTGGATCACTGAGTTTGACCCAAGTAGAGGGAGGATAGGGGGACATGGAGGGGACACAGGAAACAGAGCAGCCCTGACAGACGCACCACTGCTCCCAGCCCCTCTTTAACTGCATCTTAAGGGCGAGAGGAACTGTTTTCCTCCACTGGAGCAGAACAGGACAACCTTCATGTGACAGATAAAACTCATGCTGCTCTCAGATGATGGTTCATACCTTTTATGGGCCTCTTTCTAGACTAAATTAAATCAGACCTTTTCGGCAGAGACGTTGCAGGGAGTAATGTCCAGCTTTCAGAAATAGTTCATTCAAAAATGAAAATCCTGCCGTCATTTATGCACCCTCAAGTCGTCCCAAACCTGTATGACTTTCTTCTGTGAACACAAAAGATGTTTTTTTTTGGTTAAATTTGTACAATTGAATGTGGACTGGAGTGTTAAAAAAACACCAAAAAGTATCGTAAAAGAGGTTCATGTAACTCACACACTTGCTTTGGAAGCCATATGATAGCTTTGCATGTGGAACAGACTGAAATGTATTCACTGAAAATCTTGACATCCACTCTAGCTCTCTTTGCATGAGAGAAGAAGTGACATCTAGTCAGTCAACAAATCATTCAACATTAATTTAGTCAAATCTTTTCAATGATTCGTTTGATCCACTTCACAAAACTGGTCTCGATGATTTGTTCAAAAGTTCAACTCGCTGATTTGGTCTCAGCAGTTATAGGTTTACTAGAGAGATGGATTTTCAGTGAATAATGACTATTTAGACACAAAGCAATCATATGGCCTCAGATGACTTAAAATATAATGCACAAGTCATATGGACGACTGATAACTTATGATAACTTTAAAGTGCCGTTTTTGTCATTTTGAAGCCTGTCAACACCAGTCTTTATTCACTTTTATATGAAAAAGAAATGGCAGAATATTCTTCAAAAGTTCTGTCCTGTGTTCTGCGAAAGAAAAAAAAGTCACACGTTTAAAACCACAAGTTGAATAAATAACAGTCAAATATGTGCCATTTAATTCTTACTTAAATGTGTTTTTTTAACCTTCGGTACTTTCATGGCTGAATCTGTTGACAGTTTATTATTGTTTAATCAAAATGCATGACAAAGTGTCTCTCACCAGTTTTTGAATGCTCTTTGTGGCTTGTGTTTGTCGGCCGGACGGGTTCTCTAGATTTGGAAGGGGGCTGATTTGTGGTCATTGTGTGTCCGAGGATGAACCGCTCTTTCTGGGAGAGCTGGCTCAAACTGTGCTGGGGGGGAGAGAGGCTTCCCTGGTCACCCGAGGAAACCCCCCATCTAACACTGAGAGCGGAGTAAAGAATGTGTTTACCATGCCAACATGGAGAGCTAAAAAGATCTCACTCAAGGACATTTAGTGAAGTGGAATAACAGTGTAATGGCTCAACAGAGCAGCTCCTCTCGAACTGGAAAACAGCCTGTTTTCTGCATGCTGTCAGTATGTCCAAATAGAGCAAGAACATTCTGAGACGGTTCCAGGTGAAAGGGTTTACCTTGGCAGGAAAACAAGCTTAAACTCTGCCCAGATTCCCTATTCATTTGCAGGGTTTATGTGCTATAGTGAATCTTGATGTATGTTTGTACATAAATCCTTCACATAAAGTGCTTTACTGTGCTGTGTAAACGATGATATCAGCACTGACTGCTGTAGGAGCGCCAGCATACGTATGTAAATACATGCAAAAGACCTGTTTGTTTATTCTCCCGCATATTGTGTGCTGGTCTGGGTTTTTTTTGTTTGTTTTTGTTTTTGTAGGAAAATGAACCCCACCTGCCAAATCTCTTTATATAAGCAATTACTCATCTTCCTCCAGGCATGTTTTTTTTTTCCAAATAACATGGACAAGAAGTGAAATATTATTAGAATTTAAAATAACTGTTTTCAATATTAATGTATTTTAAAATGTAATTTATTCCAGTGATGCAATGCTGAATTTTCACACTGACAAGACAGTGTCACATTGTCACATGCTGCTTAATATTTTTGTATAAAAATCATGATTTTTCAGGACTGATGAATAGAAAGTTCAAAAGAACAGAATGTATTTAAAATATAAACTTTTGTAAGATTATTAATGATCAATTTAATGCATCCTTGCTGAATAAGTATTAATTAAAAAAAATCATACTATATATATACTGTATATATATATATATATATATATATATATATATATATATAATGACTGTTAAACAAAGATAAAAAAAAAATCACCCTAATGTTTTGATAGCGGAGCACAGTTTAAGTATTGTTCATCTTGTTGTATGACAAATTATTATTTTTTAAGTATAAATACACCATCTACATTCTCAAATAATGCAAGGTCATAAAAACTGCATGCATAATATTTTGAAATTTGAAAATGCTGACTGCTGTTTAAAATAGATTGCTGTCACTGTTGTAGCACTTGCATTTAAATGGGGATTCATCTTGCTCACTTTTTGTCACTGAACAGCATAAATCATGGAAGAAGATCAAGAACATGGTGCACTGGTCACCATTTGTGATGTCCTTCAAGAAAAAGTACCCTTGGATCCAGCTGGCTGGTCATGCAGGTAGGCCTCAAAAGAGAGGTGTAGATGCTACTTTTCATGAATCACAGATAGTTAATACACTCAAAACACAGAGTATTGTGAATTGCTTTGAATCTAAAAGAAAAAAAAAAAACAATAGTAGAAAGTTAGTTTATGCTAATGCTCACTACAGCACTCCTTGTGGTAATGCTGAAATGCAATGCTATGCCATTTGTCTTTGCTCTACACAGGCAATTTCAAGGCAGGGGCCAATGGTCGCATCCTGAAGAAACACTGTGAGTGTGAGCAGCAATGTCTCGATAGGCTAATGAGAGATGTGCTAAAGCCCTACGTTCCTGCTTACCACGGAGATGTAGAGAAGGATGGAGAGCGATACAATCAGATGGAGGACTTGCTGGCAGACTTTGACCTACCCTGTGTCATGGACTGCAAGATGGGCGTCAGGTCGGTTGCTGAGATTGTGATGCTGCACTGCCTCACCTGATCTTTTACTATACAAAAATCTAAACAATATAGCACCCAGAAAACCTTAGAAAGATCCAAAACACCCTTGTTACAATCCAGAGCTCACCTATAACACCCTAGAAATGACACAGCCTATAAACCACATAGCAACACTCTACAAACCCAGATCACCACTGTAAGTAACACCCTAGAAACCTCCCATAACACTCTAAGCACCACCCAGAATACACCTTAGTAACCACTTATTAATGCTTTCTGACTGCATATCCTTGTAACTTTAGAGTTTCAACTTCAACTTCTAGCTCAGCTGAAGTAAACCTATGATAACTATACACTTTTTTCCATTAACTGAAATAAGGCTGACATAAAAAATATATATATATATTACATGAAAAAATTTACCTAAACCTAACTTAGATTCAAATATGAAATGTTGCAAATGCTTTGGCAACTAACTGAAATAAAATAAGTTTAAGTACTAAAATGACTCAAATTAATACTGAAGCTTAGAATTCAATCTATGATGTTTTATAAATTCTTATAAAGAGTTCAAATTGAAAACAGTTTCTTTCTCTTGTGTATAATAAAAAAATAGAAAGAAGAGAGAGAGATTAATCAATAAATCACTAATAAAAGATATAGAAGATAAAGTACACCAGAATCCCTGCTAAAAATCTTCATATTTTCTTATCTTACACTTATGCAACAGCATGTCCACTGCTGAAAATCTAGTATGATATTTTAAAATGAATAGTTCCATTGAGCCATTATTTGTACAGATGTTATACATTCCAAGCACCACAGAACATGAAGCAGGACCTCCCTCCCAAGAGACTCAGCAGAGGAGCAGCTCTGTGTCCTCTAATCTGCTGAAAGATAGCTGTGCTTGTTTGTGGCTGGTGCAGGGAGACCTTGATACACATCCCTCATCACTTTTTTTCTCCTCTCTCACGGCTCGACTTTCTCATCTCTGTTGTTCCTGAGACTACTCTGTTTGCTGTTGCATGCCTGACTGAATCACAGCAGCAGCCATGGACAAATATAGAGATAACCAGATGGTCAGGATATTAACAGAACCTCTGCTGGCCTGTCCAAACAAAACAATGAGACACTTTCAGATTCACGCACATTCAGTGAACTTTTCAATTTCTGCGGCAGTGTTTTCCAAGACAACTCAAGTTGGAGAATAAAAGGAGAATAAATATTTAGTTATCATGCCTTTAGCTAATAAGATGAACTGCATTTTATTGCGCACTTCGAATTTCAACAGAATTTGATTGATGATGCAACACATGCAACAAGTTAAGTGAAAGAAACTGAGCCATTGGGCCATTTTTCTCTTCTCTTGCAGGACGTATTTGGAAGAAGAACTGACGAAAGCCAGGAAGAAGCCCAGCTTGAGAGCTGACATGTACCAAAAGATGATCGAAGTGGACCCCGATGCGCCCACGGCACAGGAGCGTGAACAGAAAGCGGTCACTAAGCCGCGCTACATGCAGTGGAGGGAAACCATAAGCTCCACCGCCATGCTTGGCTTCCGGATCGAGGGCATCAAGGTGAGACGTTCAATTGTAACACTTTTTCACAATTTCTCTTGAAACCTGTGGATACAAATGAGGTGAAATTGCAAAAAAAACAAAACGTCAACATCCTGAATGGTGTTACTTCAACTGAATTTCTCAACTACACTGTATTTTCACTGTCACATTCAACTAAAAGGTTGAAATAAAGTTGTGAGATTTCCTGATGTTCAGGGTTTACATTTTTATTAATTTTAAGTATTTGGCTTTTAAGGAATATTCTAGATTTTAATCACGTTGAATATTGATTACCACAAAAATTACTTTCAACCTCCATTTCCTAAAAAAAAAAATCTGGGTTATAGTGAGGCAACGGCAATGGAAGTGAATGGGGCCCTTTTTTAAATGTTAAAATACCAACTGTTTTAAAAATACAGCCACGAGACAAAAAATATGTTAACATGATTTTAGTGATTAAAAAATGTTTACTAAACTTTTCTGTGTAACGTTATTATTCAATTTTACCTAAATGCCATGATAACGAAACACCATAAACCCTAAAATAAAATGTCTGAAAAATGATGATTTAAAAAACTTTACAGCTCAAAAAATACCAAAGCTTTCACACAAGAATTAATTATGCTTACTAACCTTTTCTTTGTATAATTTATTCAATGTTACTTCATTGCCATGACAACGAAACACCATAAACCCTAAAACAACTGTAAAAATTATAAAAATTATAAATTAGAATACTCTACTGGTCAAATAATAGCCAAGCCTTCAAAAAAGAATTAACATTTTTTACTAAACTTTTCTGTGTAATGTGATATTTAGTGTTAATTTATTGCCATGACAACAAAATATCATGATCCCTAAAAAATGATTTAAACAACTTTACAGCTCAAATAACAGACAAGCTTTTACACATGAATTAATATACCAATTAAAATAAGTCCTTTTTATAAAATTGCAAACTTCACGTTTCTACTTTTAAATCTTTCAAAAATTGGCCCCATTCACCGGCATTATAAGTGCCTCACTGTAACCTTGATTTATATTTAAGGCAAATTATTTTTTTTGTCAAAGTAAACATTATGCCACAACAAATGCTGTTGTTTGAGCTTAACTTGAATCATGAGTTGATGAAAGGGATCTTGGAAGTTCAGTGCTGTTTTTATCTGGGGAATCAAGGCAGCCTTCAACCCATGCGTCTTTTAATTAGATCCCGGATTTCAGACTGAGGTGAAGGGGCAGGATTGGCCTTTTTCAAGAGGTTGATTGTGTCTGAATTTTCCTGTCATACACACGGCCTGTTTGTGGCACGTCCTTTGAGCTCAACATCAGTCAGTGACAGGCCATGGCTCTCACAACATGATTTCAGTTCTGTAATTCCGGCCTACCGCACACGGCCCTAATAACGTAAATACACCCTCATGGAAAATGTCAAAAAGACATAAGAGATGCTCGACAAACCTTCAGCTAATTAAGTCAAACCAGGCAGCCACAATTCCATTAACATACGGAAGAGGAGATTAGAAAGCTTATGTTTGGTCTCTGTCATGATTTTCCAAAATACATCTTTGTTAACAAGAGCTCTGTAGATGTCTTGCATGAATAGGGAAAGATTGGTTCCCCTTTTGCTCTTTCCATTAGCACAAAGGTCAGGTTCTCCCCATCTTTCTCTTTTTTTTTGCAGATGGGGGATGCCCTGGGTGGCTCTAAATAAAGTCTTTCCTGAATAATAGGCAGACTTCTGTTATGTCTGTGGCTGAGCTGCCTATTGTGACTATTGTCTTAACTTAGAAGCGCATTAATTTGCCAGCAGTCCATTAATATTACGTGTCCTTGGAAGACAAGCATCACTATTACTATGGGTCATACTTATTTCAGCAAATACTTAAATAGTATTATTATACTAATACAACAGAAATAAACAAGACTTCGCAAACACCCTATAAACAACCTAAGATACCCCAGCAACACTCTGCATCCCATTCAGAACACCTTAGCAACCACATTGTAATGCCCTAGCCAGGGCCGGATTTACCTCTTTTCGTGACATTGGCAAAACAAATTTTTGGGCCCCCCTTCCCTATTAATATAATAGGCCTAACATTAGCTACCACCCAAGCAAACAAAAATATTTCTTAATCAGTAGAAACTGTTGCAGTGTTTTCTATCGCAATAAGCGCTTGCGTTCAATCAATAAAAATCGAATGTAGTTTGAGAACTGAGAAAGACCATTCCATTAATAGGTGCAGCGCCGTGGCCACATAACAACTTCAGGAGTGCATTATCTCTCTAATAATTTAACGGCCTGGAGTCACAACCACACATCAAGACATTGTTAAGATGATTTATTTCAAGACATTTGTCGTGTTTCCGTCCTGAAATCTCGTGTGTGTTGAACAAATTTTTTACGTAGCCTATTTTACAAAAACCTTCCATTGGAAATTCCAAAACGTCATTTTAGAGCTAATAACAGAGGCTTGAGCCATTGATATGCAGGATAATGCAGTTATAAATGCAGTCTAACGCACTTAGAGAGAGAGAAAGAGAGAGAGAGATTAAGCGCGTGTGAATACCTGTGCGTCTCTCAGCAGTGTTCAGCCGCAGCGTCTATTGATAGCGAATCTTTAAGTTAAACTGCTTCAAGAACCTCGCTACTGAGAAAAGTCATGTAGCTTTTCAGCTGAGAAACTATTTTATTGATAAATTCGCGGGGCAGTGCTGACAACAAGTTTCTGGTCGCGTCTCCGCGTGTGTGCGCGAGTGCGTGTGTGTGCGTCCGAGAACGAGAGAAAGAAAGCATTATTTCCGTAACCTACATAAAAAAAGTGGAAGACATGGAAATACTTTGTCATTATTTACCCTATTGTTTGTTATATTTATTTGCTCAATGTCTTCTGGGGTTTTGGTTGTTTTACTGTTGTAGATAGCCCATAGTATAACAAAATTATTATATATCTCTATTGTGTTTGGGCTCCCCTGGACGAGCGAGCATAGGCACACGTGCCTAGAATGCCTATGCGTAATCCGGCCCTGGCCCTAGCGACCACCCAAAACAACCTAGAAATCACCCAAGCAACTGCAACACTCTGCAACCCTCTCAGAACACCTTAGAAACTGCATAGCAATGCCCTAGCAATGACTTATCACCAAAACACCTTAGTAACCACCTATCAACCACCCAGAATACCCTAGAAACTGCATTGTAATGTCCCAGAAACCTCACAGAACACCCTAGCGATAGCAACACTCTGAAAATCACTCCAACCTTAGCAGCTGGATAACAATGTCCTGGTAACCATTCAGAACAATTTAGCATTGCGGCTTATTTATTTACTTACGAAAAAGTTAACTTCTTTTTATTACTTATTAAGAACTGATTGTGCAGTTTTTCCTATGCAAGCCCGCTTTGCCACTGAATAAAAAATGAAAAACGTAATTGCGACTTTTTATCTCATAATTTTGACCTTTTTGTCTCACAATTGTGAATTATAAACTCACAATTCCGAGTAAAGTCAGAATTGCTGGATATAAACTCCCAATTGTGAGAAAAAAAGAATTGTGAGATACAAACTCACAATTGCAAAAAAGTCAGAATTGCAAGTTTATATCCCTTCTTTTCTCAAAATTGTGAGATATAATCTTGCGATTAAAAGTGATAAAGTCCAATTCTGAGGAAGAAGACTGACTTTTTCCTCAGAATTGCAAGTTTATATCTTGCAGTTTGGACTTTATAACTCGCAATTCTGAGAAGATGTAAAGATGTAAACGTGCAATTGCGAGAAAACTTTTTTTTTTTTAATTAAGTGGGAGAAACGGGCTTCCACAGTTTCCATAACATGCTTTTTTTTGTGTACAGACCACAATTGCATATGAAAACATGACTTATGAAAACCTCACGACTTAGAAATAGTTTTTCAACAATTGGTCGGTGTTGGCACAAATGTATCAAACATGTGCCCTGATTTCATGTTTCTGATCTTTTTTTGACCAGCACAATTAATTCTTCTTCCCTTTCCATTCTACAGAATGAGGATGGAACAGTAAACAGGGACTTTAAAAAGACTAAGACCCGAGAACAAGTGACTGAGGCCTTCCAAGACTTCGTCAAAGGAAACAAAAACATCCTGGTAAGTGTGTGCTCGTGTGTTTATGTGCTTTAGGGCCTTCTGCCAATTATTAAGTCTCCTGTGGCACAACGGAGGGGAAGCGAGTGACAGGTGGAGCTAAACTCTCTCATTTACCCCCCAAGGGCGGTTTGTGAAACTAAGGGTTTCCTTTGTGTGGTGCAGCCCCTTCAGGGTTATATTGTTTGAAACCAGCGAAAGCTCACCTACTGGCAGGGAAAACCACTCTTCGAGTTGCACACAAACTTGAATATATTACAGAGAAATACACATATGCAAATACAAAGCGCTTTGCATAATGCTGTAGTTGACACATGACCGTCATGTGTATTCTTGTGACATCAAAGTACTGTAAATGTTATCTTAATGGGTTTAAATATTAAAAAGCACCTAGCACAAAGAAATGTTATTGCATGGTAGGATTCCCATGTTGTAACGGGTGTTTCCTTAAAGTTCAGCCTTATAGACAAACAGTTCCAAAGAACCTGTCCTTGGATTCTTATGGAGCATTTATTTAACCCTATGTTTGTCCACAGTGTGTCCTGGAACTATATGTGCATCCTGATTCCCTTAAATGCAATGTGATTCATCTGATAAATCAATGTGCTTTCGATTTTACAGATAAACTTGCTTTTATTTCCACAATGAATGTGTAATTAACCACCGCCGATTTAAATGCTGAATTAATGTAATTATTGTGGTGTAAATTAGAACAGAGCATGGTACTGTATGATCTGATAGCACATTAATAAGTAATGACTCATGTAGGGGAGACACTGAAATGTTGGTTTAAATCTGTTTAGTATGCAAATATACATGAGGAAATCAGTGATTCACCAAAATTCGCCTTTAAAAATGTTTTTTTCTCCTCCATTTATTGCATGTACATAAACATATTTTTTGAACAACAACTTTATTAGAATGTATAAATCTATGTTCATTTTAATAAATAAATACTGCTCATGCTACATACTTTAAATAATGTTAGTTTAAAAATTCTAAATATTAAAAATGTATTAGAACGTAGAAATTAACAATAATCAAGATGAATAAATGCTGAAAGTTATATTTAATTTTAGCAATTAACTAATGTTAACATATAGAACATTACTGTAAAGTGTTAACACATTTTTAAATAACTTTCCATAAGTTGGACTCTTCAAAAAAGGATAAAACATATCTTGATATCCCCTTTTCACATATATGTATATATATATATTTTTTTCTTCATAAAAATACAATATTTTGTAAAATACAATTTCAAGCATCAAAACAATACAAGTTTCACAAAGATTTAACAAAAATAATGACTATCATACTTTTTTTTACCACGATTTACAAAAGACACCTACTAAAATGTCATTCAGTGTAACAATAGTTTATATACCAAAATTTTTTGTCAGGCATGTTTAGAACAAGAATCATTAGATGACCTTAAAAGGCTCTATTTATGGATCACATTGCAGCCCCCCAAAACTAATCAATTGTAATTTTAAATCTTTACCAATATTTGCCACTATATCCTTCAAACCACTAGGTTTCACCCATATTTTGATTTTTTTTTTTTTTTTACAAAAGTTATTTGAAATATTAAAGTAGATGCTTTACTTGCATTCAGTATACATTCTATGTATATAAAATTATTTTTAAAAAATTAATTTGATGCAGACACCAAAATGAGATGCCTCCTCTTTGACCCATAAATAGATTTAATGAAAATAAAAGTCTTATTTTCTCAATACATTGTATATTTTTTATTACATGCAGACAATATTATTCAGATTAAATACTTGTCACACTTATTTGTTTGTATTTTTATAGTTTTATAGTCACTTACACTTTGTTTTTTTCCCCTCAGCATTCCTATTTGAACCGACTAAAAGAGATCAGGGACACTTTGGAAATTTCACCGTTTTTCAAAACACACGAGGTAAACAATCACTCTTTTGTTTATCATCTTAAGACACATTAGCTACACTTACAAATGCAACCCTTTATCCACCCATGTGATAAGAGCATGTGAAAATGTGGAAAAATAATAATACACAACAACATCTATGCAAAGACCAGCTCTGAAGTAATTATCTGATTACACTGGATGCTGAAAGCCAGAATAGCAACTTGGTTGTATGCAAAGCATTACACAACCTCTTTTAATGGGGTTTAAAGACAAATATGCTAGATACACTTAATATATGGTCGGTGTCAGAACTTTGCTGTCTGAACTCTAAGGAGGTAGAACAGGCTATGCAAACACAGAGCCTTGTTTATTCGCATTATTAGATAACCAAAAAAACTGTATGGTGGAAAAACAGGGCACAGTTATAGCTGTTTAATAAGTGAGCGTATGTTTGCTGCACAAATACAATGGAAACAGGATCTTTGTGTCTATTGTGTCATGTTTCCACATGGATTTGTGATGAACCATTTAAAGTCTTGTAAAGATGCGAAACGCAAGGAACAGACTCTGACATTTAACACATTTCCATGTCGTGCGTGTGTAACTTTTCCATCTCTTGTGTTCAGGTGATTGGCAGTTCTCTACTATTCGTCCATGACAAACAGGAGCAGGCAAAAGTGTGGATGATAGACTTTGGGAAGACTACTCCATTGCCGGAGGGGCAGGAGCTGAGCCACAGGGCCACCTGGGTGGAGGGTAACAGAGAGGACGGCTACCACTACGGCCTAGACCACCTCATAGACATTATTTCTAATATGCTAGCTCCTAAACCTCCACTAGAGTAAAAGAATTCCATCTTCTCTCCCGCCTGCACTACAGTTCAAGACCTCGCTGGGTTCCCCTAAAGGTATCCTAACCGATCGCCCCGTCTCGCCCCCCCCCAAAAAATGGTCAAAGTTAAAACAAAAATGCCAACCGCAATGGCCTTTAAAACGAGTGGGTATGTTTGTAAACTTGTAGATGCTGTACATATAGTGTAAATGCCAGTGTTTTAGTTCAGAACATGTGTGAATAGGATTTTTGCAGCTAGTGCTTTAAAAGACAGGTGAATCTTAAAGCAACACTCTCTTAATGTGCGTTCTTTTCAACATGCTAGTGTTACGGAAAAGTGTAAAACCCTTGCAGCTATGTTTTACTCAATGTGATCGTTTTAATATATTGTTTTTAGATGCTGCAGAATTAGTTTTCTTCATTTTTTTTTTTTTATTTGAAACAAAAATCCACATTTTAAAACCTATAACAATCAAATTGACCTCTAGATGTTTTATAGTTTTTTTTTTACCCTGTTAAGATAATGTAAGTAGTGTTCAAATACATCATTTATACCGAGTGCCTATAGTAGAACAAATGATCCCATTTGGTGGATGGTCTTATATTGTGCTTTACACTTACATTCTTCATATTGACATGCCTTAAATTCAATCGCCATTTTTGTGCCTAAGTAGAGCTGGGTATTGACACAGATTTTCCAATTAATTATGATTCACAAGTTCTCGATTCAGTTCGGACTTTTGATTGAATGTGATTACGATTGATTTGAGTAAACAGCATTTCAGTTTTATTGTCTATTCTCTCTGTTAAGGCTGTAAAATATTCAGGGGAGTGTTTTGGACTAATTTAAACCAGTAACTCATCTTTTGAGCTATTCATTAAAACAAGTCATTTGTTTCAGGAATCTCTCTACACTAGGTGCGCCATGTGTTTTTGATTTACAAGAAAGAAATGACTCATTAGCGTCATTCATTTTGGGAATCAAGCTAGAAGTTTGCGATTCATTTTTGAATTTACTCCCACAGGATTCTGTCTCACTCCTGCTAAAAATAAGATCTGGCCCTACCAGTCACGCTATGTGTTAGTCGCTAATAAGCCTAAGATTCATGAATAAGATTCTGATTCGCGGCTCATAAGAACCATTTCTTTGTGAATCTCACTACACTGGTAACATTCTTGCATGCGACCCTGTGAGAACAACTCAACAGAAAGTCGTTTTCCAAAGTACAAAGTCATTTTTATTGCATCATTCTCAAAACAGACTGCAAACTCACTTTCTCAACTATGACACATTGGTAACTATGACATTAAAAATATGATTACTTTTGCCATGTCCCTGCTGTTGAATCTGTAGTGAGTAAAATCGGAGTAAAGGCCCGTTCACACCAAGAACGATAACTATAACGATCTGTTTATTGTAAGCGTGCACTGCAGTTTTGCCGTTTACTGCTTTAAATGCTTGAGCCCTTTAGAGCATGATGGATTCTGATTGGCTCTCAATTGTTTTTATCATTCATCAGCTGGAAAAAGGAGTTTTGAAAGAGATTCCAATGATCCGCTGTGCCGTTATCATTTTAGTTTTGCTGTGGACTCTTCTATTCTTTAAATTTACAACGATTTAAAAAATATATCTATTTCTTATAGTCCTTGGTATGACTTTAGTCATTTCAGCAGAACACTGTCCCATCTGTAGGATGGGAAGTGTGGTGCAATTTTAATAATTGAAATCGGAATTGTTCAAATGAAGATCATGATTAATTGGAAATTTATATTTTTACCCAGCCCATGCCAAGGTTTTTCTCAGGAAGTGGCTCCCATTTATCTGTAATTTGTGGTATGTTTTCAAGTTCTCTTTGAACACACAGTCTTGGCTAACTTTTGTCTTTGAAAAAACTGTAAGGGCTGCAAGCTCCAACTAATCTTGGAGTCACTATGGTGACGTTGTCTATTCAGTTAGAATAAGAACTTTTGTACAAGGTAAAATAACATTTTTTTTTTTAAATACAGACTGTCACCTTAACTCGCACATCTGTTGACCAAAAATTTCAACCATTCCATGCAAGTTCAAACATTGCGAATGCTCACGAGAGCCTTAAGAAATGTTGTTCTTCCTTTGAAAAGTGCCTGAAGGCAGTGCTCGATGCAATGCCTCCAAATGCTGACTCGCCACTCTTCAGAGCGCATCATGTTTGAGAGAGATGATTGTTGTTTGCATGACTATTTGCCATGCAAATGAACTATCCCTGCATACCCCCAAACAATGAGATAATGCTCCAAGCAAAATATCACTGGAGATAAAAACTAATTTGTTGGTCAGTATGGAAACCATGTGCTGACACCAGCATAAATGCAATCAGTGATTAGTCGTGGTTGATTTAGCCCGGGGCAAGGAACACCTAGGGCAGACCTACACGTCAACACGACGCACTCCAGTCACAGTAAAGGCAGAGGGGTTATCAAGAGGCCTCCAACCAAATGTCACCACTTGTTTTTACCCATCATTATTTATGATGAGATTTTGCTGTTGTTATAAATGACCTTTTACGAATGCAAAAGGAACAGAGAGGACAAAAGGTTAACGGGGGGTGGTGTGGAAACATTTCTCAAATCCCTGTCCCACAGCCACAGTTCCCTAAACATGCTTAAAATGGGTAGGAAAAATGAAATGGATCAAATCATAGCTGCTTTAAGTGATTTTTTATTAGGCCTACCGCACATAAACTGTCCTCACAACCTGACTATGGGAGAAATAATGCTTCTCTTATGGTTCTGTAATCAGCTACAAAATTGCTGTTAGTTAGCCAAGAGAGAAAAAAGTCTAATAATAATATATGAAATAAGATCCCTAAGAAATCCACTTAAAACATAAATAATTATACAATTAAACACTTGCTAGGAGAAATAACGCTTCTCTCTTCTGGCAGCGTAAACAGCCAAAACTGCAGTTAGTTAGGCAAGAGAGAGAAAAATATCTCCAATATTTGTTAACACATGGCTACTTTCAAGAAACATACTTCTTGCCATAATAATAGTGTAGGAATGACATCTATCACAAGATGTGTGTCACAAACCTGAAAATGAAAGAAAAAGGGGACCAGTTTGGAAACCAACAATATTTTTGCTTTTAGAGATGTAAATAAAAATGCTTACAGCAGCTTTAATCAGGTCTAAGAGGTTTCAGATTTAATTATTCTCCCCAAATTACTTTTTTTTTTTTTACTAAACCTTAAAGTAAGATGTACTTTCTCCCTACACAAGCTTAAAAAAATGGAAGTAGGGCTTCCCCTGCTGTTTATGGTGCTGTATTACAGAGAACAAACAAAACTGACCAAGTCCTTCTTCTTGCCCTTGATGTTTTACATTTCATGCCATATTTGTGAGAGGTCAAAAACTTTGGGAATTTCTAGTGGTGTCATACGCATACTTATATTTATATTTTGTTATATTTTGCACAAGAACACTAAATGTAGCTGCATTGTTTTTCTCCTCTTGTTTGTTTGGCTTTACCTTCCATATCTTGGTGATATAGCAGTTCATTGTAATGTAAGCCAAGTTCATTGCTGTGTAAATGTGCAAATGTCTTCAGAGTGTGCTCTGTCTCTTTAAGGAAATAAATCTCTGAAACCGGTGACTTTTGACCCTGTTGCATTATGTTGGTCAAGGCCTTGCTGCACAAGAAACATTTACACAACCAATCTATCTACTATCTATCAGCCACTATCTATATTTTAAGACAATTTTTTTTTGCAGCTCAACCCTGCTGAATGTTTGCCGTGTCAATGTGGCAATTAATTATTATTATGCTTGGTTGTACAATTTAACAGGAACAAATTTGTCAAAAATACGCATGGTTTGACTTTTTTTTAGGGATATCTGGTGATATTACAGATTTAAAAAAGCGTTAATAATTAATAAATGCAATCTTTTACAAATCTTAAAATGTATAAAAAATAATAATTTACATTGTAACACTGTGATTCACTGTGAATGTTAGTTTTTAATGTTTTATTTTTAGACAAAATAGTATGCAATTATAATATTGACCATTTTCTGGTTGTCAGTCATAATAAAAAAAAAATGATTGGCTTATCGGTATCGTCTGGATTTTATTATTATTGCATCCCTATTTTTTCTCTCAGATTATTTGTGTAAAAACAGGCTGCCATAAGGACTTCCGGATGTCATCACCTCTGTTTTAAAAGAAAAATATAATGAGTTCTGTACAGAGTTTGTCATTTTCCTCTTTATTTTACTTTGTACGTGGACCTGAACAATTTACCAATTTCTTCTAATTGAACATTTAATTCAAAACCATAAGAATTAAAGGCATAGTTCAACCTGGATGTTTTAACTGGAGAAAGCAATATTATGGATAGAGGACTTGTACTGTATTAGCCAGAAGCAAAAACATTTGATGTTAAAAACATCTTGATGACCTTGTTAATTACAAATACACATCTTTTCACTTACCAAGATGTTAACTGATGGACTGGAGTCGTGTGGATTACTTGTAGATTATTGTGTTGTTTTATGAGCTGTTTGAACTCTTATTCTGATGGCACCCATTCACTGAAGAGGATCCATTGGTGAGCAAGTCTTGTAATGCTGAATTTCTCTAAAAACTGCCATCATAAGATATATTTAGGGAAATAAATGCTTTCTATGCCTTGCAGGATATTAAATAAATGGTCAACAAATGAATGTTCAAACAGACATCTGAATTATTGCCAACATTGGCGTAAATAAAAAAGATAAACGCCAAAAAGTAGGTTACATGATGATATAGGAACACCTCAAAGGTTTTAATCAAACTGGAATGCTGGAAATAACGCCATATAATAAAAGCAAGTTCTGTTCTTTCAAAGTGAATAGTCGCCACCTAGTGTCTCTGCACTGACATAGTCTAATGCTTATCCAAAAATGTTTTATTTTTATTTTTTTTCCAAATGATTTCCTCGATTGTAGATAAAGGTTCAGTCAGTAATACAGACCAGCAGTCTGTGCAGTGGTTACATATTTTTGGCATCCATCTATCCTGACCTGATCAGATGTAGGCTATTAGCCTATGGTGCAGCAGAGGTTGAACAAACAAAACAATTTTTATCTGATGGCATAAATAAATAGTGGAGGTTACGCAGCTTATTATTCGTTTTCTGCTCTCGAATAAACTGGACTTCCTTATTTAGTCATACTTGGACTGAGTCACACCGCTGGCAATGAGCCTCAGAAATATTAGCCTGGGGAGCAGGGACCTTGGAGTGAGTGAAGCCATGTTCAAGAGTCAGGAAGCCAACCGCCCACCAGCCTCACACACACAACTATACTAATAAAAAGGACCATACAGCAAAAAACATTCAAAAATGTATGAAGCCCTTGACCCACAGCAATATTCTACCCACAAAGCACCGGCATCAGAAAGCACAGTGCTAAAAAATACATTCAGTCATAAGTCAAACTTCAGATAATAAGACACTAGAATTTTGGCAACTCTTTAGTCATTTACTAAAGAGTATAGTATTGCCTATTCTCTGTAAGAAAGAAGTGAATACTGTCTTACTGATAGGTATAACTTAGGTAAATGATTATTGAAATAAATACAGCATTTAATAGATAAAATTTGCAGTCATCTTGCATTTAATCATGACTGATTCACAGAAAATGAGACAAATCAATAAAGAGCTTTCATTAATTCTACACCTTGGACTAATCAATAGAATGTGACACACACACACACAGAGACAGGCCTTACAGAAAATAATTAAATAAATAAATATTTAAATACCGCCTACATCTAAAATATAATTATATATAATTATAACGCCACAAGGCAAATAATGGAACAATATCACATATATTATATTATTAATAAGCTATCCAAATTGCATGTCATCCTCTGTTAACTTCTCTCTCATCCAGCTGTTTGTTTGTCTTACCTGTCCTTGTTTATTTGATGTTTTCATTGCCTTGAGATCGAGTTTAGCAATCATTCGAAAGGATACATACAGTCGATGGTGAACAACTATCCAATGCAATGTATAATGTATATTTATATTAGTGTAGTTCCCTATGGACCTGTGGAATGCTCTGAAGAGAAGCAAATGCTTTCGTTTGTGATCTCATAGAGATTGCATCTCCTGCATTCCTCGGCAACCAAGACAGTCTGGGAATGGAAGAGATCTTTCGGTAGTTTCTGCAAACATATTATGATGTCATCTGTTTTTATTTCAGAAGCCTAACATCATGAGCAAATATCAAAATAGATGCGAAAATATGAAATACACAAACAGCCATTTATAAATTTTGGCATTCAAATTTTTATTTGGCTGACTTGTGTGATACTCAGTGGATGATTGAAAGTCTTATTGGCATATATCCTCCTGACTACCAGGAAAAAACAGTTTTGTGAATTTAGTATTTTGTCATGTCATCACATTGTTTAGAGCATAAGAAAATTTTTTAAAAATACAATTTTTGAAAAATGATATTTTATTCATATGTTATGCCATGTCCTCTGTAGAGGACATCGGGACTTTAAAAAGTCCTGATTAAAAAAAATATATAAAAAATACACGAATAGACATGAAAAGGCAAAAGGAGTGGGATTTTTGTTTTAACCAGAAATCAATTTTCATTTTTTTATACCAAACTTTATATAAAGATGATTCTCAACTATGTTATGAAAGATATTTTGAAAGAACATTTTTCTTGGGTGTAAAATGGCCATAAACGAGTTTTTCCATTATATACAATGTATCTATAAACTGTATCTAATTTGCATATTAATGTGTTTTTGGGGCAACATAGAATGAACAAATAAGTGCAATAATGGCAGTAATAATTAGCAAGATTTTCATAATAATATCTAATATTTAATAGGAATATTGATATATAATTTTTTCTCTATTCATTTGTTGTGTCTCCCAAAATGTGTAATAAACATGCTTTAAGTCCTAGTGTCCTCTACAGTGGACATGTATGAAATTGATGTCCTGTTTCATAACAGGTCATATTTTGATTTGAAACCCCATAACATTTTCCTGAGATGTTGATTTATGACAAACAATTGGTCAATTAGTCAGATTTAAATGATAATTACAAAATATTATCATATTTTCATTAGGGTGTTACATTTGATCACTAAATGAATGTCAACCATTTTTAAAGACCAAAGAGAGGGAGCGGTCACGGTGAAACATCCAATCAGTCCTCTACAGTGGACAAAACTCCATAGCTGGTAGTCAGGAGGATGTGCGGGTGCGTCGTGTGGATAGGAAGAAACTGGAAGTAATGATCCCTGTTATAATTTTTTAAATAAAATATAACATTAATTATAATACATATAATATTATTACAGCTGTTTTGAGACTTTCATTTTTGTTTTTTACGTCGTAAGCAAATGTAGAATGAGTGCTAATCTAAGTGCGCCATCTGCTGGCTGTTAAAGGAATAACAGAAATCTTTTCTATTAAACTAACAATCCTAGGAAGATATACTGCAGTATAACACATTAGGTTCATTAAACGTGCAAAACTTTTCATAATTTTGTGAAAACATGAATGTAAATCTGCAAACAGTGTCTTTCATACTGGTGGCAACAAGTGGCATGAAAACTGCTCACTTTAGTTGCACTGTAATGTTACACTTCTGACAGGCACTAGGGGCGGAAACTAGTTTATGCTATGACATTTTCTGGCAATGAGAGATGTTAAAATGTTAAAACTTTTTTTCTGGCAATGAGAAATGTTGAGAAAGGGTAATTGAGCTGTGAGGTATTCAGCCCCATTTGTTTGGGTGATGCAGGAAGTATTCCTCCCCCGACTGCAACCACCCACTCTTGTCTAATACGTGAGGAGCTTGACATCTAAAATAGCCTAGTCTTAGTGCAGCTGGTTGCTTCTTCAGGCTTGACACCTTTTTGGGGGAACAGTGGCACCATAGTGGTTTGTGGACAGGGAGTGATTAAAGAAGTCTATATAGATAGGGGCCAGTCGTGCAGCATATGTTCTTGGTGTACATTAGTTTAAACCTCAGAATCTTTTTATTTACCCAT
Organism: Sinocyclocheilus anshuiensis; assembly: GCF_001515605.1. NCBI lineage: Eukaryota > Metazoa > Chordata > Actinopteri > Cypriniformes > Cyprinidae > Sinocyclocheilus > Sinocyclocheilus anshuiensis. The sequence goes on along the minus strand of NW_015555808.1, from coordinate 856,317 downwards.
CTCTCCTCAGCTGTAAACCAGCTCAGTATGGTTCACAAGAGTCCTCATGGTACAGAACAGTTTGTTTGGCATGTAGATCATGAAAGTGTTTGGTTTTACAAGCGAGGCTGTACACATGACATTAAATTGTTTACTGAAACTATTCAAAGTGCCTTTGGGTGGTTTTATCACGAGAGGCGAGAAAAACCAGCGAGACTAGAGGAATGCAGGGAAAAGGCCTATGAAGATAGAATACATGCCCAACTGCACGAGGAACAGCCTTATTTGGAGGCAAATGATTATGCTTTGGAAACAGAGTCTGAGAAAACCCTAGAGCCAGAAACACTATAAGAGGGAGAAAAACAGCAGAAAAAAATTATGGTAGATTTTCAGGGGACAGATTTGATCTGTTATGTAAAGTGCTCTACTGCACAACGGCAAATCTACACATTTTGTCAAAATCCAAATTGGGATTACAAACAAATTACTTAAATAAAATTTAAAATAAATAAATTACAATATGACTTTTTTTTTATCCAATACATGCAGCCTTGGTAAGACTTGTTTGAAAATCATTTAAAAAATGATGATAGATAGATAGATAGATGATAGACAGATTTCCTTTGAAAAAAAAAACTCTTTATATCTCATGCAGTGTTGCTTTTAATTGTTTCAGGGTATTTTTCATTGGAGAGTAATGCAAAAATTCTTAAGTATTTTAAGAATTATAAGATATATTCTAAGATGATTTTGTCTCAACTACACTCAGATTCAGCGAAATTGGTATGAAAACAGAATCTGTCAAAACAATCTAAATTCTTTTGAAAAACTTTTGAAAAGCCATTTTCAGTTTATTTTGCCTGTAGTTGATAGTATTGGCATACGTATATAGATAGTACAATAGATAAGAATCATTTATCTATTACTGTTCATCATTGGCATGATAAGCATCAAACATTTAGCATTTAAAGCACTTCGGTATTCAGTGTAGTGAAGAGCTACTTTTATGGTAAGACAACCTGGCATTTGGAAAGTCACACAGGATTCTTTCCCATTTTTTTTTATTTTTCTATCCAGACTTGGAGAGGTTTATCAATTTCTGAGCAGCTTGTAGATAACTAAAAATGCAGCTCACCTGATGCAATTTAAAGTATTTTGGACAGAAGTACTAAACCCAAGTCTTTCACAGCTATCATTAAAACCATCCCTCAAGCAGGATGTAATTGTGCACTCAGTCATATGCACTTGAAACCTAATGCAAAGCAGGAATTAAGCCAGGCAAACAAATACTGGGTTACAACTTGTTGGTTCTGATGGTCTGTGGTAGTTAGAAGATGATTTTGATATAAATAAAACACAATTTCACAATACATATTTCTTAGATTGTAATTAGAGAACAAAACAAGACACCAAAATGACACTTTTTAAAAGCAGAATTTATTAGATATGGTACCTCTGACATTTATGGAGATGTGACAGCATCATTGTGTAAATGTGCTTAACATATGTTTGGCTGTACTATATTTATGCCTTTGGAATTGGATTATGTTGTTTCTATTTAAAAGGCAGCACTAAACACAACAGCACACAACTACTTCACTTTCTGTCCATATTTACAACAAATCCTCAAACACATTCACAGCACACATTCACACCAGAGACCAGCTAATATCTATTAATAACATCCAAAAAAGAGACTCAACAAAATGTGAGACTCTTCAGTGTGAGTAATAAATTATAAACCAGTTCAGAGTACCTCATTTTAGGGGCTTAAATTTTTTTCGGAATATATCGAACACTCAGCAAGAGCACAAATTCTGCTTGCTCAGTTGCTGCAGTCATTTGCAATTGTTGGTTAATTTTTCAATGTCAGATTTAAATCATAGTGTTTTGACTATTTCAATTTGCGCCCCGTGCCTTTCTCTTATGTCGGTCACATAAAAATAACTCGCACTTAATTACATTATTTCATACCCTACGCATGGGTTGATTACAGTGGCCAGTCACTATGGCAACTGGCCTACCATGATTCACCAATACTTGGCTGTTTAACTCGACAAGATAATTACTGGACAAAAAGGTTATGCTTTTGGCTGATGGTCTCCGGGTATTTAAGACTAATAGATTAACAATAACAGGTGAGGTATTTCGTGCAGAATACAATGTATGTTTTATAAAACCACATAAATACACACTTTCTGCTTTATAAGGCTTAATTTGAGTAATATAAACACAGCACACTATAAAGAAATACTGGATACACTGTAATGCACATGACATATAAATATTCAGTGTAATAGGCATTCATAGTGCTCTGTGGGAAGCAAAATATTAAAAGGATAGTTCAAAAACGATTTCATTTTTATTTTATATGAACAGACATGAGGGCGAGTAAATAATGACAGATTTTCATTTTTGGGTGAACTGTTCCTTTAAGATTCTTTCAGCTACTTCATTAGATACCTCAAAGCTTTTTAACAAATATTTATTTTACAAACTGCAAATGTCCGTAGTGTATATTGGTCAATTTAATACATACATTAAGACTAAAGTGTACGATTAAGATCGGTTTTCCCTGACAGGTATAGGACGTGTTCGGCACATTTTTTAGAGATATTCACAGATGTTCATGCTCTTCTGCTGTCCCTCAACAGTCAGGTGCCCTGAATGCAGTACCTGACAGGAAGTAGCAGGAGTTGGGGTGAGAATCTGCAAGTGATCAACCCCTGGATCTCCCAGGCCATGTGGGGGTCGTCTCAAAGCTCCCATTCGTGTTGGCCGGACAGCACAGGAGAAAGGTGCACATTCAAGATTAGGTTTGGAGGACAGCAATCAGAGCTGCTGAGGGGTGGCCTGCTCCCTGTAGCCTGAAAGTACAAGGGCATCAGAGTTCACAAGACAGCTAGTTCTGTATATATACACTACTGGGGCCTGCAATATTTTTTTTTGTTTTTGAAAGTCTCTTATGCTTAACAAGGCTGCATTAATTTGATAAAAAATACAGTAAAAACAGTAATATTGTGAAATAGTATTACAATTTCTATGTTTTCTATTTTAATATATTTCAAAATGTAACTTATTCCAATGATGGCAAAGCTGAATTTTCAGCATCATTACTCCAGTCTTCAGTGTCACATAATCCTTCAGAAATCATTCTAATATGATTTGGTGCTCAAACATTTATTATTATTATCCAATGCTGAAAAAAATTGCGCTGCTAAATATTTTTGTGCAAACCATCATTTATTTGATATATGAATATTTTGAAACATTTTAAATGTCTTTACTAGGGCTGTCAAAAAAAAAAATCGAATTTTGAATATTCGTCGAATTAAAAAAAAAAAAAAAATCCACATTCGAATGCAAAAACGTTGCATTTGAATTTAAGGTCTGCGTCAGCCCTCAGAAAGCCTTATCAGTGGCGCACGAGATGCGATGACGATGTACGTGTCATTGATTGCATTTGAATGCTTTTGTTAGCCTATCCAGTTGAACCCACTAGATGCGGCGCTGCTACGTTGTTCATTCAAAATATTGCAGAAAAAGAGAACAATCAATGCGGGGAAGATGTTGTTTACGTCAAAACCGAAACCAAGCCATTCACACAGAAAGCATATTGATCGCATTTTCTAGAGGGACATCTATCAGCGTTGCACTCGCTCGCGTCTCGCAGAGAGCGGCATGTTTAGAAAGCCATGTAAAATTAATGCAAGTTCAACTTTTAAAAAACATGTCTAAAAACGTTATGGCAGTTTTTCCCCATCCCACTGTATCTCATGTTTTTAAATGAAGAAAGTAGCCTACTCTTTGTGATTGGTTTTCAGTCCTTTGTATTAAACTATACATACATGCATGGTGCTGTTTTTTTGTAGCTTTTGTTTAAGTAGCTTTATTAATTATATATGGTTTATAAACATTATTTGAAACATTATGCACTTTTTTCAAAGATAGTCGTGTTATTTTATTACACTTTGAAGAAACGTGCATAATATTTTGCTCGATGCGCCCTCTTGTGGCCTCAGGAGAGAAGCCAAAAGCTTTTTTCCCCCCTAACTGGAAATGTAAATGCCTTTTAAATTCGAATATAATTCGAATTTTGATCATATTTAAGTAGAAAATTCGAATTTCGTTTTTCAGTCATTTTGAAAGCCCTAGTCTTTACTGTCACTTTTGCATCAATTTAATGCATACTTTCTGAATAAAAGTAAATTAAAAGTAAAATGTGTTAGCTCCAAACTTTTGAATGGTTAAATATCTGCCATTTTATCACTTTATCACATGATTTGACCTTTTTTGTCTTTTTTTGTCACTGTATTATAACAGCATAAATGTTTAAAAGGAAATTAGGGTGACAGTTTTAGTTGTGTGTGTGTGTGTGTGTGTGTGTGTGTGTGTGTGTGTGTGTGAACTATTATTAATGTTTTTTGTTAATTGAAATAAAGCTGAAATAAAATAAAATAATAAATATTAGATGAAAACACTTTTTAAAAAATTTGAAATGTTGCTTTGGAAACTAACTGAAATAAAATAAGTTTAAGGTAAAGTAAAAAAAAATACTAAAACTGAAATAAAAATAAATTAATGATAAATAGAAATATTAAAAAAACTAATAAAAAATGATAAAAGCACATCATGAAATTACTGAAACTTGAACTAAAATGAAAACTGAAAATATAAAAATAAAAGTTAATTTAAAATAATAAATAATAGCATATAAATAATACTAAAATAACTATTGTTTATTTGATTATTTTATATTTATAAACCGAGTGACCAAACAACAGTTTTATTTCTTACAGAAAGCCTAAAGAAGATTTGAAAGCATACCCAGCATACCTAAATATTAAAAAACAAGCAAACAAACCAAAAAAAAAAAAAAAAACCGTCTCCTCGCCAACAATACTGAATGTCGTCAGTGGGCCGTCTGGAGGGGTGACTCAGTTCGGTTTTCATATATATGTCGCCTTGAAAACGTCTAGTGGGGTTTGCATTTTAGAGCACTGGTTCAGCTCGCGAAGCAGTCTTATCTGTGTACTGAAATATCACCAGTTTTGCTTTATCTTCCAGTATTTATAATGAGATGTAGAATGGGAATAGATTAATAACTCATGACCTTCTTATAGCATTGCATTATAACAGGTTTAAACGCAGATGACTCGATGCATTAAAGCTTTCAAAAGATCAAGACCCAAGCTTCAAATAACAAGCCATTTCTTTTTTGCATGCAAGCCATAGTAATCTGTACTGCACATTTTATAAGGTAAATATAGTTAAAGGGATGAACAATTGTAGTTATTTGTTAATATTCACGGCATTCCAAACCCGAATGACTTTCTTTCTTAAAGAAAATTATTTTCAGCATAATGAAAAAGATTTTTTTTTTTTTCCAATCTCTTCATTTAATCAGTTGATCCAGTTCACAAAACTGGTCTGAATGACTCGTTCACAAATAGAACTGATCTGACTCTCACTGACTCAGTGATTCAGGTTATTAAGAGCCCACAAAGCTACTGTATGACTTTAGATGATCGTATACTTTTTATATTTCCACTATTCCTTATTTAATCTCATTATATTAGCCTCATTGTTCATTTCTCAGATCCTGTCACCACAACATTGTTCAAAAATACACCTTTTGTGTTTCATGAAAGAAAGAAAATCATGCAGGTTTGGATTATGCTTTCTGAGGTGAACTGTTACTTTAAACTGTCTTCCAAGGCTGCTGAGCCTCAAAGGCAAGGCTGCTGAAAGATCATGTCAAAGGGCTTGTGCGACTGAAGGAGTTAGTGGTGCATTGTAGCAGTCTCTGTATGAAGTCGCACTTTTGCAAAGCTTCTTTTCTAATGAGCGCTATGGTTCTACTGGCATTTAATGGACAAAAAGTGGATCAAACAGACTGAGAGGAGACTGGCAGATGGCAAGTGGTGGGAGGCACATTATCCGAGATGGATCAGAATAAACAGAATGGGAGAAGCCAAGCTTGCAGCATGCGTAGTGATAATGGGCTGAGATGAGTGACCAAACTGTGAGGACAGCAGACCTGTGTCAAATATATTATTGTGTTATGCTATTTAGGATTTTACCATGTTTTTATTGCATTTAGATTGATTTTCATTAGTAACATTCATTACTATTCATTACTTTCACTAGTAATATTTTATAAGGGTTACATACACACTGCAGATTTGACTATTATTTGACAATCAACATTTAAATGCAAGAATGAATGCCCTAAATGATCATTCTGTTAAAAAATGCGTAGTTTGGCATAATGATAACTATAGAGATATTTCGGCGTCTCATATCTATGAATAGTTATATACATATATCATTAAATGTGTATAAAAGTATGAAACTTAATTATGCTAAGATACTTTGTTTTAGCCATATTGCATCCATTAGTGGAAAAGGCAAACTCATAATGCATTGCAACAAGCTCAGTAAAAGAAATAAATCCAAGTTGTAAGAGATTTTGTACAGTTCTATTGAATTCAAATGAGCTAATGCGACACAACTCTTGAACGTTTTGTCACAATTTAATTTCATCTTGTAAAATGGAAGTCTGTTTGCGTTATATATGAATAATTTTCTGTGGCCATAACAAGATAGAGATATAGAACCAGATATAGAAATTTAGATCCAAAATAAGAAGATGATTCAGATGAGTCAGGATAACTGAATGAATTTAAGTTTGTACAAAAAAGAAATAGGAATAAATGAATAAATTACATTTCAAAATATATTAAAATAGTGACTTTAATATGTAACATATGCTGCATTCTTCTGCATTCTGTTTATAATAAAATATTTTATTTTTATTAGGTTAAAAAATGGCATTATTGATGCGTCTCATGTCTGTGAACAAGAAACTAATATTAAAATAATAATATTTTTGTGTTATACAGTCGTGGTCAGAATTATTGGCACCCTTGGTAAATATGATCAAAGAAGGCTGTGAAAATAAATCTGCATTGTTAATCATTTTGATCTTTTATCAGACACGACTGGAACTTCAAATGGGACTGGCTTCTATGGTCAGATGTAACTAAAAAATTTACTTTTTAGCAACAAACACTCAAGATGGGTTTGGTGCTCACAGGGATAAAAAGTACCCCATGTGTACAATGAAATATACGTTAATTGTGTCCAATGTGTATTAGAGAAAAACATTTATGTCATAATGATATTTCCCCCCATTTTAAATTCTTATTCTCCAATGAAAGGTTAGATTTATGTGAATTTTTAAAATAAAAGATCAAAATGATTAACAATGCAGATTTATTTTCACAGCCTTCTTTGATCATATTTACCAAGGGTGCCAATAATTCTGACCATGACTGTATTATATCTAGCATTTGCTGCCTCCAAGCATTCACATTTTTTATATTTAATGATAAATGCTTTATACTCCTAGACGATATTGAGGTTGCTAACTTTGCAAACAAAGAAACACTGCGTTTATAACAAAACACATTTTTGTGCAGTGTAGCTGCAGTATATATGTGGCCAATGCTTGCAGGCTATGTTTTATAATATTTGAGACAGGTCTGACTATAAGTTGCGACAAGACAAAAGTCAAATATTAGGTTCACTTACCTTCAGAGACTTTCAATCCAAAAGGTTGTGAAATAGCAAAATAAAAAAATAATAGATTAGAATTTTGAATCATATGTGTTTAAACGTTCAATGACAGTACAAACGTTCCACAGGAAAAACATGTGACAAAGTTCTGTGAGTTGCTTCGTCCGCCTACACAGAACAATTACTGCAGAGCTTTCAATGCACTCCTACCACCAGACCGCTCTAATAGTCATTGTTCAAAGGATTCTGGCACCTTCTACAGCCCTGGAAGGCGGAGGTGATATTAGAAGGAGTGAAAAAGATTTGAGGTTGAACATGAACGGAGCTGACTATGGCCCACGGCAGGGTGACTGCTGAAATCCTGTCATCTTCTACACTTACTACGCATGTGAAAGGGATAGTTCACCCAAAAATGAAAATTCTGTCATCATTTACTCACCCTCATGTCGTTCCAAACCTGTTTGACTTCCTTTCTTCTGCAGAACACAAAAGAAGATATTTTGAAGGATGTTTTAACTGTTCTTGTCTATATGATGAAAGTCCAAAACAACACTATTGACTTCAACTGTATGAACAAAAACAACCCCCAAAAGATACATTTTTCTATTTTTGTGTTTGACAGAAGAAAGTTTTTTTTGGAACAACATGAGGGTAAGTAATGACAGAATATTCATTTTTGGGTGAACTATCCTTTTAAATGTACAGTATGTTCTAGTTTTGCTGGAGATCATTAAAAAGAGCTCTGTGAAATCATGAGCATTGATTTCCTAAAGTGCATATAGTGTGATTAAAATTAATTTATAACTTTAGAAAATATTTATTAATTATTTTTAGACATTATTTTACTTTTTATTGGAACACAAAAGGAGAATTATTTTAAGAATTTATTTGGTTTAACAACAGTTCATAATGGCTATCAATATCCAGCAAAGGTCTATAAAGAAATAAATAAACCAAATAAACACCATAAAAGTATCAAAGTGGTTATACACTTGGGTTCTACAAGAAAACATATATTTGACCCTGGACCACAAAACCAGTCTTAAGTCGCTGGGGTATATTTGTAGCAATAGACAAAAATACATTGCATGGGTCAAAATTATTGATTTTTCTTTTATGCCAAAAATCATTAGGATATTAAGTAAAGATCATGTTCCATGAAGATATTTAGTAAATTTCCTACTGTAAGTATATTAAAACTTAATTTTTGATTAGTAATATGCATTGCTAACAATTTCATTTGGACAACTTTAAAGGTGAATTTCTCAATATTTAGATTTTTTTGCACCCTCAGATTCCAGATTTTCAAATAGTTGCATCTCGGCCAAATATTGTCCTATCCTAACAAACATCCATACATTAATGGAAAGCTTATTTATTCCGCTTTCAGATGATGTATAAATCTCAATTTCGAAAAAATTGACCATTATGACTGGTTTTGTGGTCCAGGGTCACATATGTGCTAATATATATTATCTACCAAAGACAACCAAAAATATTAAATAAATAAAAAAAAAAGTGCTTGTAGTGGTATTATCGAGGAATACTCACTTGCGAGAATGACCATGTCCATTCCCCAAAATATGCTCATGATCCAGCCCACCATGACAATGGCTGTGATGATCTGGATGAAGGCGGCTGCGATGTTCAGCCAGAAAACGCAGCACATGTGCCTGTCGGGAAGGTCTGTCCTCGCTCCACACAGAACCGTGAAGGCTGAGATGAATGTACCTGTCACAAAAATACAGTGAAATGCTGTCAACATGGGATGATGTGATCCTCTTCTGTGGTTAAAATGGTTAACACATGCAATATGACCTCGGTCTTGATCTCAGCTTAAAACCGCATGCTGTAATGATATCATTCATCATGGTGTGAATTATATCGTACATTACAGTAAGATCAGAGACATAATTACGGCATAAAATATTAACAGAGGAGCTTGAATATAAATTAACATGGTGATTATAATAGCAGTCAGTGTCAGATTTGCCTGTAGCTTTTATTACATCTGGTCTGGGCTGAAATTAATGTTTGTACTGTGCTTAAAAGATTATCGTTGAATAACAACTTTCATTTTGGTCTGTCATCACACTTCTGATAACTTGCAATATTGCACAAGTCATATGGACTACAAATATGGTTATTTTTTTGTCTTTTGTGTTTTTCAGACCATATTCATTATGAACTGTTGTTGTGTGAAAAATATCTATATCAAGAATCTTTAACATTTCTAGAACATGAAGGTGAAGAATAACAGAATTTTCATGTTTGCTTGATGATGAACTTAAAACATAAATGTACCTTTTTATTATTGTGTATTTATTATTATTATGTATTTACAAGTAAAAAAGGAAATTTAACAAGAAAAAATGTAGGGCAGGGACTGGTTTTAATTTTTAATTGACTGGAAGATTAAAACTGGGCTTTACACAGCTGGATGGAGTCAGACTGAATGTGAGTTTGTGAAAAAATATCTATTTGGCTATTGGTTTGTTATTGTTATGAATGACATCAGCTTTGGTTAAATATATTAAATATTTATACAGTTTGTTTCATGTTTTATATATATATATATATATATATATATATATACACAGTGCTGTCTGGCAGTAATCAGGCCTGGGTGTGGATAGTGAAATATAACTAAGCTTTCTAAAATAATGTGGTTAATTGCAGTTCTTTCATGATTTAACAGGAGGGGGCAATTCATTTTTCACGTAGGGCCACGTAGGTTTGGACAGCTTTTTTCCCTTAATAAATGAAATCATCATTTAAAAACTGCATTTTGTATTTACTTGCATTATCTTTGTGTAATATTTAAATTTGTTTGATGATCTGAAACATTAAAGTGTGACAAACATGCAAAAAAATAAGAAATCAGGAAGGGGGCCAACACTTTTTCACACCACTGTATATATATATACACACACACACACACACACACATACATACATACATATACAACAATACATGCAACAATGAATCATTCACATAAGTCCAGCAAGAAATCTATTAAGAAACTATGATTTCATGTTCACTTTAAAGAGCAGTCTGCTTTTAAATCTAGGAACAGAGCAATTCCAAGGAGACATTTTCAGTATTTAAGTATGTGTTATGCTTTTCTGATCTTTCCACAGATCTGCAGGACTTGTCTGAAGAAGTGTCTCATTTGGAAACTTTAACCAACATGGTACTGTAACTCGCCAAGACAACTCTTGTCAGATACATTTTTTCTATCCCCTTCAATCCAGGGCAATTAGGTTATGAATAGCTTTCCATATTTGTAAGGCCGATAAGCATAAGTCACACTGAAGGAGTCTGAGCAAGCAGCTATGCTGCCAAGCGCAGTTCAGCATCTCATTAGTGTTATCACAATAATAGATTCTAATTGGGAGGACAGCGGCTGAACATTAGCATATCCCACAAAACTGATGAGTCTCCTTATTATGAGAAATGCACTTTATTCACCCCGGATACAGCCTGTTCTTTAGCTAACAGTCTGCTGCTATGAAATGTTTGGCTGTTATTGGGAAGTCCTGGGAAAGAACTTAAGTTTATCATTTGGAAGGGGCTTTCCATGTAGAGAAGGGGGGAAAAAAAATCACTTTTCACAGTGTTTTATTCCCACGGCCGATATACAAACAATACACTTACAGTACTGCTCCTAAAAGCAGACAGCTTACAATAAACACCAAGGAATTAAAGAACGAATGTAGGAAGTGGAAAAAGACATCCTTTTCTCAGTCCCTTGACTTGAGGAGGAGATATGCGTAAGCAGTGGCGTAACTTTGCTTTGAAAAGTGGTGGGGACACCATGCAACTATTTTGCTAGTTTTTTTATTTAATAACCTAATTTACTTGGGGACTGGGTTTAGAGTTGGACAAACGTAACTTTTGCTTTTCAAAAATACATTGATGTACCAGGGGCGGCGCCAGAGAATTTTGAACGCAGGTGCTGAGGGGCTGCTAGATCATTGACAGAGGGAGTTGGGCAATTCAGGGCTCCAGACTCATTCTTCCCACTGGTCGCTCTTTTGCAATTAACTTTCTCAGGTGGTTGCACTAGCACGTTTTTTTTTGTTTTTTTTTGCGCTACAACATGCTATTAATCAATGCATGCTGATGAACTTTTATCGTAGTTTATAGTTATATGGAAACGAAAGTAGTTAACATTCAACCCGTTCTTTTTCATCAGTAGTATTATTTGTGATTTAAATTTTGTGAACGGGAGTTCCTCTTTTGCCATGTTATAAGCTGGGCTTCGGATGCTTTCACTTTCGATTTCACGATCTTGTCAGGTTTTACAATAAAATATAATTGTCTGTTTAGCTTACATCTATACACCTTTCACCTTTTAAGACAAAAAAAAAA
>NW_015555808.1:842228-844003 GCF_001515605.1 Sinocyclocheilus anshuiensis | reverse complement strand
AAATATAACCAAAACAGGTTATTATAATTTTTATATGAATAATAAAATAAATATAAGGAAAACTCGCCCACTCGATTTTGTAATATTCTTTAATTTTGTAGTCAGTATGAAAAGGTGCATTTCTATTTAAGGCACGTCCATGTGGAGATGGCGAGTCAGCGTCGGCATTCGGCAACTTTATCTTTGCACCCGACACTGACTCAGAAAGCACTAGTTTATTAATAAATAATTAAAATGTCTTCTTTTCCCCCGACATGTTCATAATCACTTTGCCGGTGCTTTGAGGCAATTGCTTTATGCGCGAGCTTGAGCGCGGAATAGGCTCTATCCTAATTCGTCTGCCTATAGCCTATATTGAAGTATGGTTAATATATTATTATATTAATCAATTTAATATAACGTGCGACTAGTTGAAATAGACTAGAAAAATCTTTAGTAGAGGGCAGGCCTACTTAGCACAAGGAAGCTCTCCATTTTTAAAATAAAATGCTATAGCCTAATGACATTACGAAAAGTGCGACAGCTGCAAATCACGTCGTTATTGCACTGCACGAGTTATGCATGCGTAAGGAGTGAAATGTTGTTGTTGTTGTTTTTTCTATCACCCTAATTAGATTATGAAGAATGATTTGTTGATCTTGTTTTCCCTTTAATACATACCTTCCGCAATATATTTTTCAATTAATTTCAAAAAGTGGTAGGGACAATATCGACCCTGGCAAAAAGTGGTGGGGACATGTCCCACCCGTCCCACCCGCAAATTACGCCTATGTGCGTAAGCATTCTCATTCATCTCAAAGGCAGTTGCTTGACTGGCGCATGCAGCCCTTGAAGTACAGGACATAACCTGCTTTCTGCCATCTTTGTTTCTTGGGTATTTTAATTATTCACCTGAGCCATAAATGGCATGTGAATGATCACATTATATTAGAATTCTTTGCACCAGACACTGAAAAAATTCTGGCAAGTCTGTTAAGAGCTGTAACTACTACTATAAAATATTACTACTACTAATATTTTATAATATTTTAAATATAATAATTTAAATAAATATGTTTTATATTGTTTACATTTAAAATGAGATTAAAATATGTAAAATAGATTTAAAATAAATCTAGATGAAATAATACATCTAAAAATGTAATTTATTCCTGTTCATTTCTTAAACTGAATCTTCAGAAGCCACAAACAAACAAATTAATAAATATAAGTATTAATTTTTTACCAAATCTTACTGACACCAAACTTTTGAATGGTAGTGTATACAGTATATAAACTGAAATTAAATTGAAATATGTTGAATATAAATTGAAACTGATAGACATACGGAGGGACGGACAGACAGACAAACAGATGACCAGACAAACGGACGGAAGGACAGACAGACGGTCAGACAGATCAACTGTGGACCAGGATGAAAGAACATCATTTATCAGAATGCAGTACATGTGTTATTTTCATTATTCTTTGAAATATTTTTCTTTTCAATTCCTCTTCCTGTCATTTAAATTCCAATTCAGCTTACTCTAGGGTTCACAAATTCACAATGAATCGAAAGGGAGCCAGTTCTTCTGTCCTGAATTTTGCTCTACCACCCATCCGTTGCTATGCTTTCAGTCAGTATGTTTGAGTGAACACTGCTCAAGTGCCAAACAGAGCCTTGGGTGTTTGTAGCACCCTAATTAAAGTGAATGAGGCAAGGACCCCCACTCCACCACATTATCTCACACACACACACACACACACACACACACACACACACACGCGCAAGACAC
>NW_015555808.1:824668-842192 GCF_001515605.1 Sinocyclocheilus anshuiensis | reverse complement strand
CACCCCCCCACATTATCTCACACACACACACACACACACACACACACACACACACACACGCATGACAAATCAACTGTATGATCTCGCATCAGGCTATCAACAATGCTTCTGCCTGTCAAACTGCATTAAGCACTGGATACCAAGGCAAATGTCTGCTTGCATATGCCACACATATAGTTTAGAGGCCACATCACACGTCATAATGATTCAACAGAGACATGCACACATTCACACTCGTTTTCTCTATGAAGAAGGGATGCTTGAAGATAAGATGCAGTAGGGTGGTGAGGGGTCCTAGTCCCTGCACATTAGGCTCACAATCACTATAATTTACCTCAGCCTTCCTCACATGCGCCCCATTGCCAGTGTGGGAGGTTAATTATCCTGTTCAGTTCCTTTTCTTCTGAGAGAGATGAATGTTGCTAGGAGAGCGTGTGTGGAGGTTCTCAGGTGCCAATGTAATTTTCTAGCGCTCTAGGATGTTTTAAACATATGCACTGTAAGCACATTTGGTATAGTAGTCAACATTTGAAGTGGATCAAAACCTTTCATCAAAACAATACCCGTTCTTGTCTTAGGACAACTTTGATGAACTTTTTTGATCCACTTCAGATGTTGACTACTGTAAATAGTTGTGGTGACCCTTGTAGCTGCAAGGAATGAAAATCAGTTTTCTTCTCTCCCATCGTTCACCCTCTTCAGATTGGAAACTAGTGGATGCACCATTCAGTATTTTTCAGGAAGTCATTCACAAGACTCCTCACTTGTTGATTGCACACATTGATTGAGTTTCTTCGAGTCAGAAAGAATGATTCATCAAACCATTGGATAAAACAGGAGAGACAAAGAACGACCTTAAGCCACAAAAGACACATTCTTCAATGGTTCTTCATGGAACCATTGATGCCAATAAAAACATTATTTTTAAGAGTGCACCATAAGCTTCAAGCATGTTAAACAATAGCATATGCTTCTGCTGAGGCTGGGTGATTTCAAATGAATTGTAGAATATAACTGACATCACTTCATAAGCCAACCTGAAAGGCTAATTTGCGACTTTGAATTTCTATTTTACAATAGCAGTTTTTGATTTATGAGTAAAATAAAGTTTATGGTTAATAATACTTTCACACAGGTTACTTTAGGACTAAATTCACAAAATTCTCCTTTGAGGTAAACTACTTTTAAAAACTGTGGGGTCAGTAAGAAATTAAGAAATTCTAAAAAGACATGAATGCTCATATTCAGCAAGGACCCATTAAATTGATGAAAAGTGACAGTACAGACATTTATAATGTTACAAAAGATTTCTATTTCAAACAAATGCTGTTAATTTAACTTTATATTAATCAAAGAATACTGGAAAAAATGTATCACCTTCTCCACAAAAATATTAAGCAGCACAACTGTTTTCAACATTGCTAATAATAAAAAATGGTTCTTTAAGCAGCAAATCAGCATATTAGAATGATTTCTGAAAGATCATGTGACACTGAAGACTGGAGTAATGATGCTGAAAATTCAGCTTTGCTATCAAAGGAATAAATTACATGTATTTAAATGTATTAAAATAAAAAACAGTTGTTTATTTTAATAATATTTTACGATATTACTGTTTTACTGTATTTTGATAAATAAGCCAGTAGCATATGCCTGCGTGTATTTTCTTGAGGGAATCCATGGCTCGAAAATGTTAATGAAAACAGGAATCAAGGAAATGTGAGTTTTTTTAAGCTAGTGGAACTATATGATAATGTCTTATTTTTTATTGTCTTATTTTTTTAATTGCATATGGAGAAAATCAAACACAGTGTACATACAGCACCTCTCTAACATTAAACATGCATGCTGTGTTTGGTCCACAGGTGGCGACTAAATGCCCGAGAGCTTGATGTATAACAGAGTCATTTCGAAAGCGAGGTGAAGGATTAGCCTCAAGGTAGGCCTAGAAAACATGCACAGCGACCATTCCGGAAATTGAAAATTCCACAACAGCTCTGCAGCCTTAATTTATAACAGCTCAAGGATGAGAGCCAAGACAGCTTGCGAGGAGACGCAACGAAGTCCGTCTTACTGCCTGCAGCCATTGCAGTTTTCAGCCATTCTGTGAGGAGCTGATTACTCATCAGTCATTTACTGGCTGTTCAATCCTTTCTGAAGAGAGTCATTTGGGTTAACACTGTCTTTTATCAGGCTCACAGCCTTTAAAGGGACAATTTCACTTGGAGTAACTGAGCCTTGAGAAGATCAGAAATGATTAAAAAGCATGCCAGAACATTTTGTTATATGAAAAACCCCATAAGGGGAACAACTCGAGTCATTTTCATTACCCCAAAAGTTAAACTTTGATATGAACTTGTGCTTTATTGCCAAATCTTACAATCAGTTTTTTCTGTTCACTGAGTTTATTGCTAATATAGACTCGGTCATTAATCACACTGCAAATCTTATGTAATCTGAAGCAAGAGCATCAATGTAATTTGTTATCGGGTGTCTCTGCTGATTGCCACAGTGCAGCTGTATTAAAAATGAGACCAATAACAGTCTCTGAATGATGTTATCCCATTCATCTAATTTTGTGAGTGAAGAGACCGTCTGTATAAAATTAGAAGTTACAGCGCTCAGTAGTCTTCTATCTGCTGCCAAAAACATTGCGCTGAAAGACATTTTTCTGCTCTCAAAGCAAACTATTGTCACAAAAACACCAACTGTGCCCTCATTCAAGTAATCATGCATAATATTGTACTGTTCAGTTGCTGAACTGAATCTATCAGCTGCAATTTAATAAAGAAATGTCATATTTTGGTCTGAAATAGGGAGGATGTCAGCCTTATAAGGCATGTCCCCAGACCGCCTATAGTCCAATCACTTACTGTCTGATGCATATTTAACACAAAACTGTGAAGGGTTTTTTTTCAGTCTGGCTGTTTTGCACTAGTTCAAATCTAACATTGTCCAAATATGCATATACTTCCCTACTATAATGCATGTAAACAGCAATATATCAAATAAGCAGTATATCCGCATATGCATTATCATGATGACAGAGAACTTAACTAAGAGCCAGGCTGCTCAAATGAACACTACTGTTCAAAAGTCTGGGGTTGGTCACATTTTTTATTGTTTTTGAATGCTCATTCTTATGCTCATCATGAATGAATTTACTTGCTCAAAAAAAATAAAAAAAGTGATCGTAAAGCTGATTTTTCAGCTGTCATTATTTCAGTCTTCAGTGTCACATGATCCTTCAGAAAAAAAACTGGAAAATATTTTTTTTCCCAGAATTTTTTGATGAATATTTTTTTTTCCAAAAGAACAGCATTTATTTAAAATATATATAGTTTAGACATTATAAATGTCTTCATTGTCACCTTTTTTTAATCAATTTAATGCATACTTGCTGAATAAAAGCATTTTAAATGGAGTCAGTAAAAATCTTACTTACTTCCAAACATTTAAATGGCAATGTAAAGTGTTGTAGGTAGCAAGAAAGTTGTTCCTTGTGATTAAATTAAACACTTGAAGCAATTCTACATGTCAGTTACAAAAAAATTAAGGTCAAGGTACAATGCTAAGCTAGTGAATGTAGTATATCTGGGAATATGAGTTCATACATGCATACCCATGGAACATACTTCATCAAAGGCTGAGAGGAAAGTTCTTAATTGAATTTCATACATACTTGAAACTATTTGATTTCAGACTCATCTTAAACTTGCATTGCAAAGCTTTGAATATGTTAACAATGAAAAGAGTAAAGTAAAAACACCAAATTAGAGCACCACCAAATTGTTGACCTCTGCAGTCAGTTTATTTTTTAGCTTGAATCCACAAGAGAGTTAAGGTCGTATACAAGAGTCCTCTTCCTGACGTCTGTGCATGCTCCTCTGCATGCCTGTTTTTTCTTTGTAATTCCGTTTGCTTAACATATTATTCAAGGTCTAAAAAAGTAAAGGAATCTAAAACGATAACCATACTTAATTGTTTTGCCTGTTTAAGTGCACTTTGAAGGACCCCCTTGAAATGAATTCATTTGCTGTCTTATCTACCTCTTTCAATCTTAGCAGAGACAGGCAGGCAGGCTTCTGCTATCTGCTGTCATGGAAACTAGAAGAGCACCAGGGCTAGAGCGATAGGTTCAGTTCAAAGAGTGTTGGGATAGCATCGGCATGAGCAACACAAATCTCTCAAATTGCCCTGCTGAGAAAATAGTTTAAACCATCCTAAGCTGATCTGCACCTAAACCAGCTGGCCGACCAGCTAAACCAGTAGATGACCATGAACCAGCTTAAGATGGTTTATGCTGTTTTTCTCAGCAGGGTTATCACTAAAAAGACTTCTGTCAAATCTCTGGTTACTGTGATTTACTGTACATTCCTGGTTGGGTAAAAAATCTTGTGGAAATGGTAAAATTAAAGCAAAAAAAAAAAAAAAAGCCATTAATTCTAAAACAAATTATTCACTACATTCAGTTTTAGCATTTTCATAAAACTGTTTCTGAAGCTAAATGCATCTGAAGTGGTTGACCTTTGTCTTTTCTTTGCACTTCAACACTCACATTTTAAATGGTTTACATTTTTTTCCCATGTGAAAAAACTTCCCATTTAGATCAGGCCAGATCAAGATGAAAACTGATGGTCCGGTCTAGAGGCTTCTCCGGACAGAGCTCCGACGTGTGAACCATGGTGGGTGAGTACGATCCATGTCTAACCGTTCCCTACTCAGGGAACCATGGTTACATAAGTAACCTGAGACGTTTTCCACTTTTAGACCTTGAGAAACTCCTTTCTTCGGATGAAATTCCATCTATATCTGATTACATCTAAACCAAATATATTTTGAAAAGGTTACATTTTGTTCCACACAAAGCCTGAATTAAAACAAGATTTTTCTAGTATGCCTGAACAAATGAGCATGCAAGCCTAAAATTAAAATAAGTAAAAAAAAAAAACTAAAATAAAAAAGTTGTAAATCCAGCTGTTTAAATAATTTTGATGCCACAGATTTTCAGAATGGCTGACAACATAAGGAAAAAAATGTTTAAAGATGCCAGTCAGGAGGTTTGAGTCCAATGTCACAACTGAATTTTAAATCTGCAGTGTTGGATAAGAAAAACTGTTTAGAACCAGAGGGATTTACTAAATGCTGTTTTAAATAAAATGTCTAGTTACAAATTTCTTTGTATATTAACTTTACTTCATTCAAATTCCAAATTGTCCAAAGCAAACATTTTTAGCTTTGTTTAGTTGCAGCATCTGAAGCAACTTATTTAAAAGTATGCTTATTGCACTATTAGTGTAAAGCACCCAGATGCCCAGCTCTGTCATTGTTTGGACTTGAAATCTATTAATAAGACCCTCAATGTGTGCACATGCAAATTAGCATGATTTGATGATTTGAATCTAAATTCATCTGGCACCCAACACATGCCCTGCAAAGTATCTGCAATTAAAGGTGAGGAGAGCAGGTTGTCAAGCATGACTCACTAACTAGAGTGGTAATGGTCTCTGACAACCCGAGTGCAGACAGTGTGTTCAAGAGAGCCCCGTTTGGCTCTTGGCATTTTCCCTTTATCATCATCATCCAAACATGGGCTCTCTTGTCATAATATTCCACTCTAGTTTATGTATGAGCAACTGTGCAGCAGACAGGAGCTCAGTAAACCATGCCCGCGTGCAGAGATGATACGAGACAGGCACATTACTGCCTGCAGAATGCATGTTCGTTTTGTAAGTATTTATACAGCATATGCACTGATTCATACTGAATGCTTGCGTCCTCCAAAAGCGCTCCATGTCCTCCAGAGAGACTGGCCGAAACGTGAGCAGGAAAGGCTATGCTGAAGTGGACTGCAAGATTAGATGACTTGAGGCACGGGTCCAATGGGGGTATCCTGATGGATGAAACCAATATTGACATAAACACCAGAGGGCCACAGGTGGCTGAGTGATGCGGTCACCGGGTTGATTACTGTATGTTCAATCTAACTGCAACTGTCAGAGATGGATTCCAAGCTCTTCAAATGTCCCGGATGTATAAGTCTGGGCAAAGATGCCACAGAGGAGCCGCATATTTCCCATGCCCTGGTATCAGCACACAAAAAGTAGGGCTGGGTTGACAATATCGATTACCAGATTTTAAAGTAAGTAATTTCTAAGAAAACGCTGTTGCTATATGAAATCACCAATACAAGCACACCCCTACCAAATGATCATAAAACATATCGTTACCTCCTTATAATATATCACGTGCTCCGAGACGCAGAAGCGGTGTCTGATTCAAGAACGAACTAATTCTTTTCAATTAACCTTTTAAATCGGCTCGCAAATCGCACCAAACGATTCATTGACGAATTAGAATGAACCGATTGCAGCTGTTCTCGAGTCGACAACTCACTGATTCAAATTATCCATTTATTGTGAGTCTCCAGTGAACTGAATTCACAAGTAAGAACCGGGAGATCTTGTGAGCGCGCGCGCGTGTCTGATGCTGTTAAAAGTAAGTTACTAATGTCGAATTTTAGGATTAATTATTGTAACTGAAAATCATATTTAGGTCAAAACTGTCAGTTGTCTGTGAACTAAATCGGCTGTAAAGGGTGATCTGTTTAAGCCCACTGAAATGATTGAATGCAGACACATCAACATCTGTGTCTCTATTTTAGGTAAAAAAAAAAAAAACCTGAAACATTAAAATAACACAGACTAAATAAAATAACTCATGCGCGTTCATATTCACCGCTGCCGTAACGTTAACAGTTTTATTAAAATGCTACGCATTTATAAGTACATAAAAAATCGAGTACTTTTGTACTTTCACTCGAGTAAAATTGAAAAAGGAGTACTTTTACTTTTACTGGAGTAATATTTTATTATACGTATCTGTACTTTTACTCAAGTACTTGATTTGTGTACTTCGTCCACCACTGTCATACCCGTCTTGATAGGTCCACCCCCAAATTCACAAACATGCTATGTACTTACTGGTGATTGGCTACAAGTGTGTTTTGGTGCTTGGTCCGATTCACTTTCAGCAGTGTTTCTCAGAAATCACTGCACCTTTAACTGATTCTCAGCTGAGGAACCAATATCAATTTAATGTGACATGACAGATCGCTGTAGCGCCGCAGTTCAAGTGGCAGTGCAATAGGGTTGTTCCGATAGACGATAGTATCGTGTATCGACGCTAGTCAGAGATATCGACGATAGCAGATGTCTTTGTCGATAGTCAAGACGATATTAGGCTCATTCTCCTCCTATAAATGTATTAAATTATTATTATTATTATTATTAGGCGGCCTATTATAATTCGGCTACTATTATCAAATTGCTCCGCTATTTCACTTCAGCACCGCATTTCACACTCGCGCAAATGAGCCTGTAGCCGGTGAAGGAGTCTCCAACCACAAACAGGCGTACATCGTCTGCTGATATAAGGTATTTCATTGCATTTTTACAAGTAATCTGAATGGCCTATAGCCTATATGTGCAATATTTTAACTGAGCCCTCACTAACTGAGTTTAATGCCACAGTTATGTTGGAATGCATTTCATTCTTGTTTCTGTGGCGGCGCGTTGGGCTCAACTTTACTCCAAATATATGTACTTACCTGCTTTAAATACTTTTATATTTAACATGTTCGTTTATGTCCAATATTTACTGTTAAACTGTTGGTCTTTAAAATAAATCTACTTTTGATTTTCACTGTTGACTGCAGACCTTTTAGACTGATAACTTTCGTGCTCTGATGCGGCAAACTTGTCACTGGACTTGCGGTCCTAATAGTGATGTATGACTGTTGTATCCGAATATATATGAAATAGCTGTTTTACATTTTTTTTTATATTTAACATGTTAGTTTATCAGTTATTATTCGATTATTGGTGCTTTCATAGGCTCTCTCTCGCGTGCCCACGCGGTTTAAAACACCACATAGTTATGAAATAGCCTATGATAAATACAGAGAGTCTCTCTCTCTTGCCCCCACCCACGCACACACAATAATATCGTGTATCGGCGATCTCACGGGTTGGTGATATGACGATTTGAAAAATGACCATATCGCCTAACACTGCAGTGCAGAGATGAACCAATCATCTCTTTCTTTTGCTACTAATTATAGTATAAAATAAACATGAATGAACATCAGAATGTATGAAAAAAAACAGTACAACTATTTAAATGTATCATGTCTCATGTAATCACTCAATTAGTGTTTCAACCTCAAAAAGACGTCAATAAAACAGTTTGTAAACAATGTGTCACGTAGTGTTACATTTACCTCAGAAAAGACACTCAATACACTAACCTGCTATTGATGTCTCATTTATTGCATGTTTTAATATTTTTTCATGAAAACAAGAATGTTTATCTTTTAACAATGAATTAGAGTAGAAAATATCATTAAAAACTGATTTAAATTATTTTTATTATTATTTAAATGTTAAATATTTGTATACAACTCAATAAATTGAATAAATATATCCAACATTTCTAAATATACCCAAACAAATTGAAATCCGAATCAAATAGAGAGCTTGTGAATTGAAATTGAATCGATTCGAAAATCTGTGTCAATTCCGATTAACAAAAAGGGGTAAGTATCCATAACTGTGGGGTTAAAAAGAAGAGCTATCTGATGTACGGCATGATCCATAAAAGACGAGGGAGCCAAAAGGTATCAGCTCACCTATCAAGACTTGGCACTTGGCACAGATTAGAAGTGTTCAGGGTAAAGTTTCAGCACAATGCTTTTGAATTGAAAGACTTTGGTGCAAAATAACCAGGAGTATTCTTTTGTTACTATTTCTAGCATATTTCAAAGACATTCCCTGAGGTCATGCTTCCCAGCCTTATGAGACATAAGGGAGATCAATATTCTTCTGCCATGTGTGCTTTTATACTTTGAAAATTGCAAGCTACAAAGTGATGCTTTAAATGTGCAGTGGTACTAGAATTCTTCTTTGAAGATTGACATCATGGCATAATCTATTAGCAATTAAGAAAAGAGGCATGTTAGATGAAAGAAGATGGTCACACAAGCTGATCACACACATGACCAAATACCAGAGATGAACAATTACTTAGACTGAACTAACATGATTGAGAATAAAGTTGGAAATGACAATATCAAGATGGACAAATGGACCAGCTATGAAGGAGAAAAGGTCAAGTTATCAATCAGGGTAATGGAGTGGATGCAATTTATTTATGATTGTTTTGATTATCTGTTCTGGTATGCTCTCAAATGTACGTGATGGATCTGTTACCACACTTCAAAAATTGGACATGAGCTGAAATAATAAACAGCTCGCATTGAATCTTGACCTAAATGTCAGTGAGAAACACGATCTGTTCCTGTTAGCGTCCAGATATTCCAAGTGTGTTTTGGTGCTTTATGGCTCAATAAGAAATAAGGTTGTTCATGATCATAAAGATAATCAAGTTTAAAACACATGTGCCTGGGTGTTAGAAATATAATATTTGAATTCACATTGATTTTATGCATTTTTGAAAAGCAATTTCTAACTAAAATGACTAAAATGGCCATTAGGTAACAACATATATTTCTTACACTTTGACTACAGTGTAAGCATATTAAGCATTATATCATGCATTTTTAAATCACAAGCCAAAATATTATAGCATTTTCTTTGGGTTTTACCATTTGACAACTTGAACTAACCATGATATAATTTCCTGTTTATGATATAATTTCACATGATTCATGATATAATTTCACATGACAAAAAATGGCTTTCTGCATGTTGCTTGTGCCACTTTTATACAACCAAAACTGGTTCAATATCTATTTTCCTAAACAATAATAACACAAGGTTAGCCAAGCTACTCAAAGGTCATCCTATTGAGATTTTCAGCCTTTTGATGAGAATTTTTCATCATTGTACCACCCACATGTTTGACTTCATGCCCCACAAACACATAAAAATAGATTTTAATTCAGAAATTGAGAACATGTTCAATGTAGGTGGATCCATTTGTCTGCATGAACTGCATTTTTATGTTTTGTTGTGGAAAGTAATAGACAGGTACAAAAAAAAAAAAAGTCACGTAATTGACCCATTTACAAAAATATCACCAAAAACATAAAAACGCATTAAGGAATGCATGAATGAATTAGAAACAAATACAATAAGCCTTGCTCAAAGTATTTAGACATTCCAATCGCAATTGGAAAGCATAAACAAAAAGTATAAGCAATATAATACACCTTATGTAGTATATACTTAAACTGTATGAGAATGTAAGATTCAAAGCAAATTTTAATTACTTAAAGCGCGCACTGAAAGAACTTGTTGATGAAATGCAGTTTATTTCGGGTGTAAATACAGTGTTATATCTCGCAGGTGGTTGTATGTATATGAGCGAATCTCCTCCTCGTACTCACCCAGTCCGGGCACAAATGTGTTGAGAAACAGGCAGAGGACAGCTACTGGGAAAGGCATATAGGGGATGGCAGCGCGTAAAGCTCCTTTCTTCTCCCTGACTTGAACAACAACTCCGCTGGTAGAAGAAGAAACTCCTTTTTCGTTCATTTCTGTGTCTTTCTGGTCCATTTCCCGATTTTTTAAACTACTTACAAAGCTTGAAATCCTTGTTTTGGTTTGTACTGGACACTATCAGGCGTACCTCCAGCGCGAGCGTAAGCTTTATGTTGAAATGAGTGCGCGCAGTGAACGGTAGGCGTCACACTTACTACTGTGTCAGTGAGTGATAGTAGATCGTTACACAATAGATTTAAAGGCACAGTGGTGAATTTAACGGACTAAATCGACAGATTATAACTGGATTATCCCGAGTGTTTGAAATATTACTGATATCCAGTAAATGTTTATGCTCAGTGTCTTCAAAGGCGGTAAACAGTAGTTTCGCTGTCAGAATTTAAAAGCATTTTCGTTCACGCAAAAATGAAAATTCAGTCAACCAGTATCTTTAACGCAAAAGGTAAAATCTTAATTTCTTTATATATTTACATTTTTCACATTGCATAAAAATACTGTAGGCTACAATAATCAGCAAGTATAAATATAGTAGCCTATATGTGACCCTGGACCACAAAACCAATCATAAGGGTATTTTTTTCAGAATTGAGATTTATACATCATCTGAAAGCTGAATAAATAAGCTTTACATTGATGTATGGATGTATGTTTGTTAGGATATAACAATATTTGGCCGAGATACAACTATTTGAAAATCTGGAATCTGAGGGTGCAAAAAAATCAAAATATTGAGAAAATCGCCTTTAAAGTTGCTTTTAAGTTCTTAGCAATGCATACTAATCAAAAATTAAGTTTGAATATATTTACAGTAGGAAATCGACAAAATATCTTCATGGAACATGATCTTTACTTAATATCCTAATGATTTTTGGCATAAAAGAAAAATCTATAATTTTGACCCATACAATGTATTTTTGGCTATTGCTACAAATATACCCCCAGCGATTTAAGACTGTTTTGTGGTCCAGGGTCACATATAGTCACCTTTTTGGATTCTTAGCCATAGGAGCTCAATGACAACACAGAGCTCAAGGAAGGCAAACATAGACACCCCCTCCTCCTGAAACTTTATCTGCTGGTGATGCTCTTAAACAGTATTACTGAAAAAAATGAAACAATTATTAGATCATTTAAAAATATCAATTGCGTTTAATTTTTGTCCTATTGGTTTTATTTTCCCTTTTTTAAACCACAGTCTCCCTTTGCCTCCTCTGGGAAAATTCACCTGCTGTTTATACAGAAGGATAGTCTTTGGTGAGCCATGGCCTGTCACTGACAGTTTTTGAAAATACTGATGTGTTGCACCTTGACTCAAAAGGCCATCCAAAGCCAGAGCCGTTACAATGAACCAAGCGGCAAATCAAAACCATCTGGGCCTGTTGTGTCAACAGCTGTGGGACTGAAGGTGTGGCACGTACTCAGAACACTTGTCATTTCCCAGCCTGCAGACCGGCAACAGTCTGCATAATACATTATTACAGTGGATTTTTCTTCTTGTGCCATTATTTGAACATGCACATACTTAATGGTTTCGCATAGAAATAGTGAGAAAATAATTAAGCAATATAACTGATATAATAAGGATATTTTGATTAATTTAACCCTCTGGTGCTCCTCACATGACGGTCAAAATGACCCTTTTTATTTCAATGAAATTAATGTACTATATTTTAGATTGATGTTTTTCTTGAATGCTTTGAAGCACAGATTTGGTCTCTTTTTAAAGGATACATCTGGTAGATTGTTGAAGTGAAAAAAAGTGAAATTTAAAAAAAGTTATAGAAGTTTAAGTTTATTGATATGAAAAATGCATAAACATAGTATTTTCAAATTTTATGTGAAATACATTTTCCAAAACATGAGTTAGCCTAAAACTGTGAGGAAAAATCAAAGCCATAAATTTAAACAAGTGTTCCAAATTTGAAGTTGACATTTCAAAATAATTAGGTTTCAGTAAGATTTTGTTTGGATGTAGTACCAAACGTTTTCACTTGATGACATTTGTTTACAAAGCTTTTAATTTTTTTTAAATTAACATTTCCAAAGTTGTTAATTTTTGACCATGAAGAGTGTGACTATATTTTTTAGGACCACTTAACCTTTTCGATTTATGTCCATGATTTTGTGAGTATGTGTGTGTGTTCACATAGCAAGTGCCAAAACCTTTATAAAGTTTCATACCATTCTGATGAAGTAAAAATTCTAAAAACAAAACAAAACGTAAAAATGTTCAATCAAAAAATGATGAAAGAGCACCAGAGGGTTAAATTTAATTTCATGCAGTATTGATGTTAGCATCGGTACACTCTTAAATATAAAGGTTCTAAAAGGGAACCTGCAGTGTTTCCATAGAACTATTTTGGGTTCCGCAAAGATCATTTTAGTGGACAGCTCTTCAAAAGAACCTTTTGTGCAATAGAGAGGTTCCATGGATCCTAATGGTTCTTTATGGAACCACAGGTGCCAAAAAATAACCTTTTTTAAGAGTGTAAATCATTGCATATTCTTATCAAATCATCATATTCTCTAGATTTCATCTCCAAATAACTCCATATCTAGAGGAATTAAGCTTATCCAAAGTGAAAGGACTTTGTTGTTATTTTAACCCTGAAGGAATCAATTTAAAAGTGCTGCTAAGACTCTTTTATTTGCAGTAATTATATCAGAGTGTTCATGACAACCCAACCGCTGAAGTATAAAGAAGTCTGAAGGGTTGTGAGGTGCATGAGCTAATGTATAGCCTGCATGCGGATGTGTTTCTACTTTATTTCCTTGCCCTTGGGAAAAACAGCCAAATGAAAACAGACAATCAATTTCAGTTCAGGCTGTTTTGACATTTTAAGTACACACATGCACTCTTTGTGTAATGATGTCAGTCTATGGAGGCTGAAACAATCCCACTAGTGAGATTTAGATGCTCCATTCTTAAGCTTAACAAACAGGAACCAGTCATTAGACTTTTTGCTATAAATATTCATGAAGGTGACCCCCCCCCACACACACACAACCATCCCAAAGTCAGTCATTTTATTGTCAGGTCACCTAGCAACAGGGTATTCTAGGCAGATGTAGTTCTTATAAAATCTTTCTTGTATGACGTCAGCTGTAAAAGTGTAACATGAAATGCTAAAAAGTTATTCTAGCTTTTCTTCATGCTGCATGCATTTTGCATTCCACATGGTTTTAGAAACCAGGACACCAAAGAAATATCAAATGCATTGTAATAAAAGGACAACATGTTATAGTCTTCCATCTGGAGGGACAGGAGTGGCTATTGGCTTAATATTAATGATTACTTCATATCTCGATTTTAATATTTCTTTGGCCCTTCAGGCAAGAGGAGGGGGGAGTGGAGATGCATGCACAACATATTGTGGCTAGCTTTCATCCACCAAAGGCTGTAGAATAAACAACTGCTTATGTATTTAGAATGTGATACCCAGTCATTTTGTCATAATGTCTATTTTAAAGCCAGCTGATCCACTATCCACTCAATGCTTTTATTTCAACTGATTTTCAATTTTATCGCCATAGAGCAGATATATATCCTGGATGAAGAATAGGCAGGACAATTAATCCTGGAGTCATCTTTGCATTTTGATTGTCAAGTCTGAATACAAGAAATTTCAAATAATTTGTCCACAATTTGTGCTAAAAAAAACACACTGGCTGGCACCAGTGCTTGCGACCACCTGTCTGGTCTCATATCTAATCTACTACATCAAAGCTGTCTGGTTCAGTTGGACGCTTACTTGCAGTATTCTGCTCTGCTCAGCTCAGCTCTTGGCTGCTGATTATTTTGGAATGAAATATTCAATTTGCAGCCCTGTGTCAGACAAATAAAAAGCACATGTCTCATTTCAGTTGCTCTGTAAGAAAAAAATATTGATGCTTACAGGCTAAAATTACATGAACCAACAATTATATGTATATATAATTATTTTCTGAGGTTATTTTAGCATGTTGTGTGTGTGTGTGTGTGTGTGTGTGTATATATATATATATATATATACACATGCACAAAATTATTAAACATGTTAGCTTATGAACTTATAAATGAACATACAAATAAGTGCACATATGTTTATAACCATGATATATATTGAGAGGCTGATAATGGTGCTAGTTAAAACCTGACACTGCATTAAACTAGTTGTGTAATGGCGGCCACTAGTGGTTAGAGAGGTAACTGACCGGCTCCAATGAGATTTTAGGACATGAAGACTGGCTGAATGAGCAGAACATGGCATAGCGACGATTAGAGAAGAGCAATCTATCAGGAATCTCTGGAATAAGTTATTTGAGAGGACTGAAGGGAATGCAGGAATCCAAAAGCTTCAACTAGACAATGAAGAATCAAAGGAGCAGATGTAGAGGATGACTCATTTTGAGGGATGGCAAAGACTTATATTTACTTTATTTAAAGGGATAACTCCACCCCAAAATGAAAATGTTGTCATTAATCACTTACCCCCATGTCGTTCCAAACCCCTAAAAGCTTCGTTCGTCTTCGGAACACAATTTAAGATATTTTGGATGAAAACCGGGAGGCTTGTGACTGTCCGATTGACTGCCAAGTAAATTACACTGTCAAGGTCCAGAAAAGTATGAAAGACATCGTCAGAATAGTCCATCTGCCATCAGTGGTTCAACCGTAATGTTATGAAGCGATGAGAATACTTTTTGTACGCGAAGAAAACAAAAATAACGACTTTATTCAACAATTCGTCTCCTCTGTGTCTCTCCGCATCACCGTAGCGCCCTTTTGGAGAATATCCGCTGAACACAAGCAGCATACGCTATTCTGTGTCAGCCGCTCTGCACAGATGCGCTGTTTTCGTTCAAATCAAAGCGTAAATACTCGTAGAAAACATATCCTTGTGTCGCGGCTGACACAGAATAGCGTACGCTGCTTGCGTTCAGTGGTTATTCTCCAAAAGGGCGCTACGGTGATGCGGAGAGACACAGAGGAGATGAATTGTTGAATAAAGTCATTATTTTTGTTTTCTTCGCGTACAAAAAGTATTCTTGTCTCTTCATAACGTTACGGTTGAACCACTGATGGCAGATGGACTATTCTGACAATGTCTTTCATACTTTTCTGGACCTTGACAGTGTCATTTACTTGGCAGTCAGTCGGACAGTCACAAGCCTCCCGGTTTTCATCCAAAATATCTTAAATTGTGTTCTGAAGACGAACTAAGCTTTTAGGGGTTTGGAACGGCATGGGGCTAAGTGATTAATGACAAAATTTTCATTTTGGGGTGGAGTATCCCTTTAAGGACTATAGCTAACAAAAAAAAAAAAAAGTAACTTCGGTGAAGAAAAATACAATTTAATTAATTAACAGATTAAAGTCAATTTCACACTGGGTCCTGGTAAAAACATTTAATATGTATAAAAAATGTATTATTCCCAATTTATGTGTGAAATTTTGACATAAAAGGCTGTCAAGAGAAAATGTATGTATGTATTTATTTATTATTTTTATTGTATTTTTTGTGCTGTTACAGCATCTAACAACAGGGTCAAACAGGACCATGCTAACCAGCCTTCTTTATTATTTAACCCTTTGGTATAAAATATAAAAATATAAAATTCAAGAAGGCCTGAAGAAAATTGAAAATAAAATAGAAAAAACTAAGAGAGAATGAGCTAGCAGAACAAGCTAGGATAAGGCATTTATTTAAATAAGAATTGTTAGTAGTCCATGTGGCTATAAAGATTGAGGAATAGAATTTGATTGAATAGAAAGGAGGAGATATTCATGAAAAAAATCAGACATTTTCTTGAGCAGTAATTCCTGAAGAAAAGACAAAATAAAATGGGAGGGTTAACATGCCAAACTCCCACAGATTCACACAGTAGTAGTAACAATCAACCTCACAAATGTTGCTGACAGCCTCAGCGTGCTACTGAATTATCTATCATTAGTCAATCAAAAGAGACATTTAGTAATGTATCTTTGCTTTGTGTGACGCACAATGCTGGATTTAGTTTGTAGCTTTTATTAAATAATATACATACATAGAATATGTCACACTGAGATGGCTGCAAAGGCTGAAAAAAGGAAAAAGGTTTCAGAAATATAGATGCAAAATGAGGAAGGAAAAAGAACAGCCCTGTGTAGTGACGTTATAAACCAAACATTACACATATACACATACATTACACAACCAAATATTACACATACCTTTATTTATTTCAGCTACATTTTCTTCTCTATACTCACCCTGTTTGTATGTTTAAAAAAGCTGGTGGCATTATACTGTAAATTGTAATGTATTTCATTGTGCTGTACATTAACATATAGTAGACTGCATTTTATATGGTGCTGCACTGTACATTGTCGCAATGTCTTTGAGGCTGCGAGTATCCACCAAGTTCTTTAGTCTCAGATCCCATATCTCTGACGAGTCAACACACATCACCCTTTTTTGTATTGAAACTACATTTTCAAAAGAAAAGATGATTCATGATGATTCATTAAAAGATGTAACACAATTCATTTTAATTAGGAACACTACAAAATATACTTACATGGCACTCAGGATGTGTTATATAGTAAATGTCATCTTCACAAATGTAACCATGGCACTTAACATGTTAAAATTTGATTATCAAATATGAGGAACGTTTTCGGACTTATAAATATCAGCAACTCCACCAAATCACATATTTTGGCTCAGGAGCGGAATAAAATTATTGAATTGATTTTTTTTAGCTCTATATTATTTTATATCATACTATATGAGCCAGTCATTTTCAATAAACTGTTCCATTTAAAAAAAAAAAGATTTAATATACTACTTCATATGTCAGGCTTTACAGGGTTAATAACAGGTGTAAACAAGACCTGAGTGAGCTTTGGTACTAAGTGTACCAAAATATAGTATATATAACACTTATTTTGTGTGTGTGTGTGTATATATATATATATATATATATATATATATATATATACATATACACACACACACACACACACACATATATATATA
>NW_015555808.1:816737-824331 GCF_001515605.1 Sinocyclocheilus anshuiensis | reverse complement strand
ATATATACACATATATATATATATATATATATATACATATATATACACACACACTTTAAGTGTTATATATACTATATATATTTGTGTTTAATATCTGCTCTTGCTTACATTGCCTTTTTGTTTTGTGCTCATCTTCACACCTGCATCACTGTGATTTGTTACTCCTTGCTTTCCATAATTGTTGAAAGGTTTGTTAAATTTCAGGGAAGAGCAGACAGGCAAGTGTCATGTAACAAAAATTATGCACACCAAGGGATTTTGCTTATGCATTAGAAACACTAGGAACGTGTGATTGCTACTCCTTGTAAACTTTATATTTTGGAAAGTTTAAGTAGGTTAGATAAGCCATCTTGTGGACGTTTTTTTTTATTTCACATGTTAGTTACGTTTAAAATAGTTGGGATAAACAAGAGATGCTGAATTTGGAATAGCATATTACTGTTACTGGTTCTGTCATATTTAATATATATATATATATATACGAGTGTCACAGCAAAGGGTCTGAATACTTAGGACCATGTGATATTTCAGTTTTTCTTTTTTAATAAATCTGCAAAAATGTCAACGATTCTGTGTTTTTCTGTCAATATGGGGTGCTGTGTGTACATTAATGAGGAAAAAAAATTAACTTAAATGATTTTAGCAAATGGCTGCAATATAACAAAGAGTGAAAAATTTAAGGGGGTCTGAATACTTTCCGTACCCACTGTATATATATAGCATGAAGGGTAACGCGCCTCATGAAGCTCTGTCACAGTGCCATCTTGTGGTTGGTGATATTTACAGTAGCCATAAAGCCATAGGCTACCACACTTCATTGAAAGACAACAACTGACAATGGAACTTTTTCTTGCAATTGCTATTTATTTTTTAAATATATAATGTTTTGTAAAAATTACCATCTGACAACCAAATTTAAAAATAAAAAAACTATTGATTATTGCTCCTTATTGATTATTGAAAACATTCACTACACTCACAATTGTGCCAGCTAGACTGACATGCGAAACGTGATGGGACAAAAAGTGAGGTTCTATATGTCATTGATCATGTGATTCTGTAAAAACTGCTAGATACAGGGCTTCACTGAAAGTATGATATCACTACTAGCATGATATTCCTAATTCAGCCTGTAAACAAACTTGAGTGTAAATCTCTGCAGGTCAGAGTAGTGGGCGTATCAACAGGCAGAGATTGGCATAAAGAGATTTTGGTTACACATGCAGGTGGGTTGTAATTGCTATATTTGTGTATGAATTCATAAGAGGGAAGTGACAAAAGCATAAATGATGCCTTTGCAGGGAGAGAAATCATGTTAGCCAAGCTGTAGTGTCATTTCACAGGGTTTTTTTTTTAACTCACAGTTGACAGAAATCTTGATTAGAGGCTTTTCCTCTTGTTGCTGGAGTGGGGTTGTTTGTGTTGTGAAGATGGACTCTGATGGTTTTCTTTCAGAAGATAAGAGAGACGTCATGTTTACAACACTCGCTAAAATGTTCTGGATAATTTAAGGTGCTCAGATAACAATTGCAACATACCTTCTTTCCTACCCTCCCCTGTACCACTGCTGACATCAGACATGCTGACTTTCCACAGGGAAAAACATCAAGTCCAATTAGCTCTACATAGCTCTACTACACCACTTATGACCATACAATTCGCTCAATCAATTAAAAGCATTCACAAGGTACTATCAGCTTTAAGGAAAAAAATAAAAGGCTGAGATGGACTCCTTTAGTAGTGAAGATGCATATCTCAGCCTTTTTAAAAACTACCCAGATTTGGTTTCAAAGTCACAAAGCTATTATTTAACTTTCTAGGATACCTTTCCTAAAGTACAAGGATGTACAGTGACTGCAAAAAAGTCTTCCAGTGAACCTTTGAGTATTTTAGAAATAGTTACTGTATGTAGCTGACTATGAAATAGGCCAATGTTTTTGGATCATTTATTTTGTTTTATACTTAGTAGTTGGATTTGCTTGTGTTGTGTCAAATTCTACCCAGCCATGTGACTCTTTGAGGTAAACTAGAGCCGTTTCTTCTGGTTGCTGGAGTGGTGTAGTTTTTGACATTCTGATTGATTCTGGTTCTTTCCTTTCGGGATAGAAGACAGATTTTTACAATGCCTGCTGATGCTTTGGATAATTTTAATCTGCCCAGCCAACAGTTGCAACTGAAAGGTTTTTGGCTAGAATATGCTTTAAAATACAGTATGTGATCATATTAATTGCTCAATCAATTAAAAGCATTCACAAGATACTATCAGTTTTTAGAAACCGTTATGTAGCACAGGTCAGCACAAACCTTACTTTTTGTGATGAAACTGGATTTTCAAAAAGAAGATGGTTCATGATTTCACAATCAATTAAATTGCAATTCATTCGAATTAAGACGTCATAAAAGTTATTTACATGATACCATGTCTGGGGCATTCAAGATTGGTCATATAGTAACTTTCAACCTCCCTTTCTGGGATTTCTAAATTGGAAAAAGAAAAGCAGCACTTATCTGGATCTGCTGGAAGAAACACAGATGTTAGTAGTTGATTATCTAGCATCTATTCACAAAGAAAAATTAAGAAATAAAAAGTCACACATTTACTTTGAGCTAGTGAGCAGAAAGCGAAGATCACAAGACAGGAGATCAAGATGCAGTAGTGCCTCGTGTTTGGGCTTGTGGTCAGTCGTTGATCAGCAGCTGATCGTCTCGAAGATAACAACCTCACCAATGTTCTCTACTTTATAAAGGGGTGAGGTTGTACTTTGCACTATACAGACCTATAGCTTCAGTCCGATGAGAAACAGGTGACATCACATGCAAGAGAAAAACATAATGTGGTCTACAGTGGTAGAAGTACTTCCTCTTGTACCCTTTCCTAATTCTGTGAACCTAGCCCCAATTGCTGACACGTGTAACCTGACAAATGAAATCAATTTGATATTTTGTTGTTTCTTCCCTTTCCATTTCATAAAAAAGCTTTTTCTTCTTTATTTTTCACCCATTTTCCATTTCCATACATCTTTCAATTTAGGAAGGAGAAGGACCCTCATAAGGACCTCCACGAACTGATTTCCTGTCTTGCATTTGGCAGATGCATTTATCCACAGCAACTTACACTGTAATCAAGGCCTGCATGCTGAGTTCTCGCTACAGGAAGGCTCTTGAATCTGCACTTTTTTGCTGTAACCAATATGAAGTACCAACATGAACAGAAAGCAAATGCCAAAAACAGTATAAAGAAAAAGACAAATTAAAACAGAAAACATGAAACATAAAACTAGAAATGACTGGTTTGTTATAAAAAAAATCAAAGAAACAATAAGCTGAGAGAAATGAAGAGAAAGAAAGAGAAGAAAACAAAGAACAGATGAGCAACAAAGCCTCAACTCGGGAAAGAATACATGATGGGAGAGTATATCAAAACAGAAAATAGGACATGATGTCAAAAACAGTGACAGAGTAAGAGATTATAAGAGTAAGATTTAAAAACCATGGTCATTTTAAATGGATATAAAGGACAACAATAGGATTGATAATAAGTGAATCAGTAAAATTAGGAAAATAGTTGATGCTTGGGCAACAATGTCAAAAGCCTGAATATAAAAAGAACACAAAAAAAGTCCCACCCACAGTTTCACACAGTGGTAACAACCAACCACACGAATGCTTCTGATGGCCTCAGTAACAGTGTGCTCATGAATTAGTAGTCGACTGAAAGAGCCATGATTGGATGATGACAGGTGTCATCATTCTCAAGGGTCGTGATCAGCACTGTAGCATTTGATCAGCAAATGCTACAGATCAGTGTAGCATTCAATAAATGGGACAAGGGAGGTTGCGTATGGAACAAATCAATTAGGCCCAATATACGGGATGTCCTGGCTAATACAGGACAGTTGGCAACCCTAATAGACTACCTTCAAACTCTTAAACATATTGTGTGTCTATTATATATCCTACGTATTACATATCCCCCATATAACTTATTGATGTATTTCTATAAAAAATTGTTAATAAAAAGGGAAAAAAAAAGTCAGGTCTTGGAATTATGCTAGATATTTAATGAAAACTGTCATGTGAAAATTGCATCATTTTATTTTAGTCTTGAATGGAAAGCCCCTTTGAAATGCTCATTGAACAAATACACTTTTTAATGCTGCAGTGGATGGATGTATTTTCAGTTAATGAGTATCACTTTTTATTTCTCCTCTTTCCTACTACTTGTTTCGCGTCTGTTTCAGTTTTTATAACCATTTCTTACTATGTGTATGTAAGTTGTTGTTTTTTTAGCACGTGTGTTTGGCAGTGTTATTTTTTAGGATTACTGATAAACTACTGTCATTTGATTTGTATTATTTGTATTTGTTATTTATTTTAATTTTAGTTACATTATGTCTGAATTTATTATGTCTGTATAGGTATTTTATTAAGTTTTTAGTTTTATTTAATTTGACTTATTTTAATACTTCAACAAAGTAAATGGAAATGAAATAATATATATATTGAATTTATAAATGTGTATGTACATATACAGTATATATGTATATGTGTGTGTGGTTTTTTTTGGTGTTTGGCTTAGTGTTATGTTAGAATCATTATTATACTCATACCTTTTGTTCTTTAATATTTTGAATTGTTTTTAGCTTTATTTTTTGTTTTTCATTTAAATGTTAAGTTTTGAAATGTTGTTGTATGCATTTGTCATTTTTATTTAATCTCTTTATTTTTAAAATGTGTATAGGTAGTATTTATAAAGTTTTAGCTTTGGATCTGTTTTTAGTTATTTTAATACTACAATTGATTGCTTCCGTTGTCCTCATTTGTAAGTCGCATTGGATAAAAGCATCTAATAAATGACTAAATAAATAAATAAATAATGAACAGACATATTAATAAATGTGCTTTGACTGTTAAATGTTTTAGCTATTCAAAGATGCAACACTCAAAGCATTGGCCCCACAGAGTCGATGCTTGGAGCTAGAATAATAAAAAAACATTATTCAAAAATGTATTCTGACATTTCCAAAGCAGTGAGATAGAAAAAGGTGCTATTTAGGCATCAGATCATTTTAGCATCCTTGACAAGATTTGCCTGCAAAATATACTGTAATTGTACGATAACATGAAACCTGTGAAATCTGACAGCGGCATTGTCCTGTGCAAGGGTAGAAGTTAAACAGAAGGTATAGGAGAATAATCCACCCTCATAATTCTTCTGTCTTTCCATATACAACAGTAAAGCTTAATTTAAGTAATATTTAAGGAAGCTAAATAAGGTAGAATTAGGGTCTGCATGTTACCACTTTTTCCCAAGTACATGTAATATAATAAAGTCTGCTATTGTTATTATTAGTAGCAGTAGATTGCTGTTATTATTAAATTAAGCTGTTTTTATTGTTTTTTTTTTTTTTCAAATAATGTTCAAAATCCACTATTGTTTCACCATATTTTTATTGTATGGTTTTGTTAAAATTCAAACAGGTTTACATTAAACGCAACAATTTTAGTTTAAATATGGTTTAATACATATAAATATCACAATCATCATAATTGTTTAACAGCATTGTGCAGGTGCATACATCAGTTTTTATTTTTTAATTTTTTTTAATAAAAGCTTAAAATCAGTTTGAAAACTGTTCAATTCAATAATTTGAAAAGAGAAGAGCCGTTCACATCTTAGTCGCTGCTCTGTGACATCTCCTTCATGTTTCGAGCATCCACCAAGTTTATCAGTCTCTGAACCCATCTCTCTGTCGGGTCAACACAGATCTCTCTTTGGGCTTTTGTGATGACACTGAAATTTCAAAAGAGAAGATGGTTCATGATTTCACATGATTTATTCACAATTAATTTGAATTAAGACATTACAAAAATACTTACATGATACCACTCCTGTGGCACTCAAGATGTGTAGTATGATGACTCTCGACCTGCTTTATTGGGATTTTTATATTGGAAAAAGAAAAGCAGCACTTATCGGGACCTTGGCTGACTGCAGGAAAAAAAAAAAGGTGTTAAAACACTAAATATTAATCAATATATGAATGGGATACATTTAGAAATCAAGAAAACGCTTAATGTACATTAAATTATTAATAGTCTATTGTTTAACTAAAAACAAAAATAAAGAAATAAAGAAAAAGACGCACATTCACTGCGAGCCAGTGAGCAGAAAGCGAAGAGCACAAGGCAGGCGATGAAGATGCAGTAGGGCCTCATGTTTGGGTCTGCGGTCGCTCGTGGATCAGATCTTGATGTGTTGGTCGCTTTATCGGAGGCTGATCGTCTCGAAGATGATCACCTCACGGATGCCGTCCGCTTTATAAAGGGGTGAGGCTGTACTTTCCACTATACAGACCTATAGGGGTTCAGTCCGACGAGGAACATGTGACATCACACGTATGGGGAAAACCATGATGTGGCCTGCAGAGGTAGTACTTCCTGTTGTACCCTTCCCCAATTCTGTGAATCTAGTATAAATTGCTGACATAGGTAACCAGAGAAATGTGGTCGATTTGAGTTTGCCATATTTCGTTTCTTATTTCTTTTCTATCCATATTCCATAGAAAACATCTTTACATTTATGATGGACCCTCCTAAGGACCCCCATGTACAAATGACCTGTCTTACATCTGCATTTTCAGGTTGCATCTTCTCAAGAACATGCCCAAAGCTCTAAAGTGCAGTGCAATGCAAGAAAAGTCCCTTTCTGCAAATGCATGGTGGAAAATTAGTCTGGGGCTCAATGCAGGAAATGTTGAGCTCTACTTATCGGTGAAGGTGGAAAAGCGGTTGAACTGAAAGTGTTTTGTGTGGTTAACAGATTTGCACAGTGTGATCCGAACGCAGATAATATCAGCAGTTACTCACTGAGTTTATACCACATAAATAATGCTTTATCACGATTCATTATCATGTTTAAAATAAATTCAACCGCAGACACATGAAAACAACAATTTACTGAGTAACTCTTATAATTTTTCTTTCCTTAGATTCCTTGGTACTTATTAAATTGTTCCATTGTTCACTTTTTGTTTTTCCACATATCCTATTTTGGGCTGCACGTGTCAGGTCAATGCTCCTCTGTACCCACTGGCCACATATTACAGCACCTCCTCGAACACCATTGTACTTGTTCTTTATGTAGACCCGTTTCAAACACACATGACTATGAAGTCAGAAAATTCCATCAAAGAATGATAGACATCAGTATTTCCATTCTTAGGCTCAAACATGCCTCTATAACAACCATTTCTCTGTGTGAAATCTAAGATCTAAAAAGTACAAATAAATACCATGGAGTTAGTGTGTTTCAGACATGACTGCCACCACCACAACAACATAAACACTACTGAGTCAGTTTTCAGGTTTTAGTGACTCATATTTAGTGATATGATTAATGCGACTTGTCTCTAGCAATGTGTCAGCATTATATTCAGAATCGTTGTAGCATCCTGTTCTTAGTGTTCTTGATGCTTAATGCATAAACGTTGGACTTCATTTTTACTCTTGACTTCCTGCGTAGGTTTACTCAAAGATGCATGCTTCTTTTTTAAGTGATAGTTCACTAATCAACCCCCCCCCCCCCAACCCA
>NW_015555808.1:790779-816681 GCF_001515605.1 Sinocyclocheilus anshuiensis | reverse complement strand
ACACACACAAAAAATTATACACCTTCATGTAGTTCCAAGCCTATATGACTTTATTTCTTCTGTGGAACACAAAATATATTTTGACAAATGTCTCAGTGTATTTTTTTTTCAGCACAACACAAGTATATGTTTTGTTCATTGTATGGACAAAAACAGTTGAAACATTCTTCAAAATATCTTCTTTAGTGTTTCACAGAAAGCCATACAGTTTTGGAATGACAAGAGGGTGAGTAAATGACGACAATTTAATTTTTGGATGAACAATTCCTTTAAATGACTTTCGAAATTAAATCTCTGAAGAAAATTACTCTAAATATAATATAAAATATCAACACACCAAAACAAAAACTAAATACAAATAGTTCATATATTTCTGTGTAGCTGGAAATAACAATAGTTACCAGTTTGTAAATGGGCCCGGCTGGATTTTCTGTTGTATTTAAAACTGACTTTAAAATGTAGTTTAGGCCTACAATACAAGGCTGCTTGTCTGACAAAATGTACATGCAAAAAGATTGAGAATCTATCTATTTATGTAGATAGATATATCGTTAGATAGATAGATAGATAGATAGATATATCGATCGATCGATCGATAGATCGATAGATCTATCTATCTAGCGATCGATCTATCGATCGATCTAGCTATCGATCTATAGATCGATAGATAGATAGATAGATAGATATATCGTTAGATAGATAGATAGATATATCGATAGATTGATAGATAGATATATCGTTAGATCGATAGACAGGAAGTACAACAGGAAGTACTACCTCTACGTGTGATGTCACATGTTCCTCGTCGGACTGAACCCCTATAGGTCTGTATAGTGGAAAGTACAGCCTCACCCCTTTATAAAGCGGACGGCATCCGTGAGGTGATCATCTTCGAGACGATCAGCCTCCGATAAAGCGACCAACACATCAAGATCTGATCCACGAGCGACCGCAGACCCAAACATGAGGCCCTACTGCATCTTCATCGCCTGCCTTGTGCTCTTCGCTTTCTGCTCACTGGCTCGCAGTGAATGTGCGTCTTTTTCTTTATTTCTTTATTTTTGTTTTTAGTTAAACAATAGACTATTAATAATTTAATGTACATTGTTAAGCGTTTTCTTGATTTCTAAATGTATCCCATTCATATATTGATTAATATTTAGTGTTTTAACACCTTTTTTTTTTTCCTGCAGTCAGCCAAGGTCCCGATAAGTGCTGCTTTTCTTTTTCCAATATAAAAATCCCAATAAAGCAGGTCGAGAGTCATCATACTACACATCTTGAGTGCCACAGGAGTGGTATAATGTAAGTATTTTTGTAATGTCTTAATTCAAATGAATTGTGAATAAAGCATGTGAAATCATGAACCATCTTCTCTTTTGAAATTTCAGTGTCATCACAAAAGCCCAAAGAGAGATCTGTGTTGACCCGACAGAGAGATGGGTTCAGAGACTGATAAACTTGGTGGATGCTCGAAACATGAAGGAGATGTCACAGAGCAGCGACTAAGATGTGAACGGCTCTTCTCTTTTCAAACTATTGAATTGAACAGTTTTCAAACTGATTTTAAGCTTTTATTTAAAAAAATAAAAAAATAAAAACTGATGTATGCACCTGCACAATGCTGTTAATTTCCAATATAAAAATCCCAATAAAGCAGGTCGAGAGTCATCATACTACACATCTTGAGTGCCACAGGAGTGGTATAATGTAAGTATTTTTGTAATGTCTTAATTCAAATGAATTGTGAATAAAGCATGTGAAATCATGAACCATCTTCTCTTTTGAAATTTCAGTGTCATCACAAAAGCCCAAAGAGAGATCTGTGTTGACCCGACAGAGAGATGGGTTCAGAGACTGATAAACTTGGTGGATGCTCGAAACATGAAGGAGATGTCACAGAGCAGCGACTAAGATGTGAACGGCTCTTCTCTTTTCAAACTATTGAATTGAACAGTTTTCAAACTGATTTTAAGCTTTTATTTAAAAAAATAAAAAAATAAAAACTGATGTATGCACCTGCACAATGCTGTTAATCAATTATGATGATTGTGATATTTATATGTATTAAACCATATTTAAACTAAAATTGTTGCGTTTAATGTAAACCTGTTTGAATTTTAACAAAACCATACAATAAAAATATGGTATCGATCGATCTATCTATCTATCTATCTATCTATCTATCTAGCTCGATCGATAGATCGATCATACATGTACATTAATGTTCTATCTATCGATCTATCGTACTTTTTAGATCTTAGATTTCAGAGAATTTTAGAGAAATGGTTGTTATAGAGGCATGTTTGAGCCTAAGAATGGAAATACTGATGTCTATCATTCTTTGATGGAATTTTCTGACTTCATAGTCATGTGTGTTTGAAACGGGTCTACATAAAGAACAAGTACAATGGTGTTCGAGGAGGTGCTGTAATATGCGGCCAGTGGGTACAGGAGCATAGATATATCGATAGATCGATCGATCGATAGGATTAAAGTTGAGGCTTCAGCCGTCTCCGACTCATGCATAAGCAGGTGTGGGTTTTTGCAAAAGCAAGATATGAAACCACAGAGCTCCAAATAGAACCGCAGAGGGAGGTCAGGTTGATGAGAACATCGTATTTTTCCCTTTCAACGCCACGTTTACCGGGTACTCAAATACCAATTATTTCTCATCTGTATATAAATACAATATATATAAATATTAATATGTACATGTATTCACATAAATACTAAAATTGATCACTTCTACTACTAATAATAATAGTTGTTGTGATTATTTTATATACACATTGTAAAAAGTGATAACATGTACATTAATGTTCTATTATCTCACCCTTAAAAATTACTTTCAGTAATATTGAATAATGCTGAATATTATTTTTATAAATTAATATAAATAATTTTACATAAAATAAAACTTTTGAATATTATTATTTATTTATTTATTGCCTTCTTCAGAAATTGCTGTATGAAGCTAATTTTAAATTACATGACAAAACATTTGACTGCAAGGATGACTTTTAAAAGTGTGCAAAAGTGCTATATGTGTGTGTGAGTGTACATAATATAATATAATAGAATAGAATAGAGTAGAATATATGGTGATGACTAAAATTAGAATTCTCACCTATGTGGTTTTATAAGTAATGATCACTGTAATGAAACTGCTTTCCATCTTGGTCCTACAGCTTAAAGTTCACATTTTGCAGTGTCTCTTTGGACGCACGATTAGCTTTGATCTTTGGAGAGCTGGTGTACATTGTGCTGCCAGAAATGTTAGACTTTGTCAAAACTTCTCCAATACTACTTGTTTAAAGACCTTGTTAAAAAATAAACCCTGAACCTTTTGATCTTACTCACAAATGAGCAGCCTGTAACATCAAAACCAGATGTCAGGATATCTTACAGCAATAAAATAAGCGGCTTCATGGCTTCAGTCATGGAACCACGTAAGAGGCAGTTCAGGAGACGAGCCACTAAGAAGCGCTGTTACATGTGAAATCATTTGCCGTCCCAAAACCTCTTGTTATGAGAGCAGTTGATATATTTCTTCACAAAAACAGATATAGTACATTCCAACAGGTCTTTTAACACTCCCATTTAAAGTCACGAATATGGTGTAGCCTACAACTGCTTTGTTAGACTAAATTATTTATTCACAAATTAAATAAAAACTGATCGTGATTGTTCTGACAGTCCTCGGTATCAAACATAAGCACAGCCACTGAATCAGTCACTTTTGGTGAAATAGCTCTGTCTAAAAAAAACCTACATATCCTGTCATGCTCACAGGTAATTTTTCTCTTCACACAGGATACAAGAAGCTGATAAAAAGGCCTAGGCAAACAGGAATGTGTACCTTTCTAAAGAGTACTGTCTGTATTTGTGACTTTCCTCAACCCCTTCCTTATCTACTTACATAATATCTGCTGTCAGAAACCCTGTGCTGTTTTAGGAATGTCATTTTTCATTAATTGGATGCACTACATCATTGTTATCAGTTGCGCAAGGACCTGCACAGCTATGAGAAACAGACCTTTCAGTCTCATTCTTATCAAAACCCTGTGAACCTAAACTTATCATCCATTGTAAGAAGGCAACTCAATATAGATGGCATTCCAGAAAAGACAACGATATCTTGAAACTTTAAATAAATAATGTACATTGCTGCATAAGAGTAGCTGATGATAGAAATGTAAATCGGTATGATCCCTCTGACAAATAACTGGATGAATATAAAAGAAAGGAAACCTCTACAGTAACCCATAATACTGCGAGCAGTGTTATTTTAGTATTATTTACAAAAATATTATAGTTTTCATAAATTTTTTATATTTTATTATATTATATAATAATAATAATAATAATAATAATATTATATATATTAATAATATAAAACATTAATTATCGTTAGATAGATATATCGTTAGATAGATAGATAGATATATCGTTAGATAGATAGATAGATAGATAGATAGATAGATAGATAGATAGATAGATAATATCGTTAGATAGATATATCGTTAGATAGATAGATAGATAGATAGATAGATAGATAGATAGATAGATAGATAATATCGTTAGATAGATATATCGTTAGATAGATAGATAGATAGATAGATAGATAGATAGATAGATAGATAGATAATATCGTTAGATAGATATATCGTTAGATAGATATATCGTTAGATAGATATATCGTTAGATAGATATATCGTTAGATAGATATATCGTTAGATAGATATATCGTTAGATAGATATATCGTTAGATAGATAGATATATCGATCGATCGATCGATAGATCGATAGATCTATCTATCTAGCGATCGATCTATCGATCGATCTAGCTATCGATCTATAGATCGATAGATAGATAGATAGATAGATATATCGTTAGATAGATAGATAGATATATCGATAGATTGATAGATAGATATATCGTTAGATCGATAGACAGGAAGTACAACAGGAAGTACTACCTCTACGTGTGATGTCACATGTTCCTCGTCGGACTGAACCCCTATAGGTCTGTATAGTGGAAAGTACAGCCTCACCCCTTTATAAAGCGGACGGCATCCGTGAGGTGATCATCTTCGAGACGATCAGCCTCCGATAAAGCGACCAACACATCAAGATCTGATCCA
Organism: Sinocyclocheilus anshuiensis; assembly: GCF_001515605.1. Classification (NCBI taxonomy): domain Eukaryota; kingdom Metazoa; phylum Chordata; class Actinopteri; order Cypriniformes; family Cyprinidae; genus Sinocyclocheilus; species Sinocyclocheilus anshuiensis. The sequence continues at coordinate 811,534 of NW_015555808.1, read as the reverse complement.
CGAGCGACCGCAGACCCAAACATGAGGCCCTACTGCATCTTCATCGCCTGCCTTGTGCTCTTCGCTTTCTGCTCACTGGCTCGCAGTGAATGTGCGTCTTTTTCTTTATTTCTTTATTTTTGTTTTTAGTTAAACAATAGACTATTAATAATTTAATGTACATTAAGCGTTTTCTTGATTTCTAAATGTATCCCATTCATATATTGATTAATATTTAGTGTTTTAACACCTTTTTTTTTTTCCTGCAGTCAGCCAAGGTCCCGATAAGTGCTGCTTTTCTTTTTCCAATATAAAAATCCCAATAAAGCAGGTCGAGAGTCATCATACTACACATCTTGAGTGCCACAGGAGTGGTATAATGTAAGTATTTTTGTAATGTCTTAATTCAAATGAATTGTGAATAAAGCATGTGAAATCATGAACCATCTTCTCTTTTGAAATTTCAGTGTCATCACAAAAGCCCAAAGAGAGATCTGTGTTGACCCGACAGAGAGATGGGTTCAGAGACTGATAAACTTGGTGGATGCTCGAAACATGAAGGAGATGTCACAGAGCAGCGACTAAGATGTGAACGGCTCTTCTCTTTTCAAACTATTGAATTGAACAGTTTTCAAACTGATTTTAAGCTTTTATTTAAAAAAATAAAAAAATAAAAACTGATGTATGCACCTGCACAATGCTGTTAATCAATTATGATGATTGTGATATTTATATGTATTAAACCATATTTAAACTAAAATTGTTGCGTTTAATGTAAACCTGTTTGAATTTTAACAAAACCATACAATAAAAATATGGTATCGATCGATCTATCTATCTATCTATCTATCTATCTATCTAGCTCGATCGATAGATCGATCATACATGTACATTAATGTTCTATCTATCGATCTATCGTACTTTTTAGATCTTAGATTTCAGAGAATTTTAGAGAAATGGTTGTTATAGAGGCATGTTTGAGCCTAAGAATGGAAATACTGATGTCTATCATTCTTTGATGGAATTTTCTGACTTCATAGTCATGTGTGTTTGAAACGGGTCTACATAAAGAACAAGTACAATGGTGTTCGAGGAGGTGCTGTAATATGCGGCCAGTGGGTACAGGAGCATAGATATATCGATAGATCGATCGATCGATAGGATTAAAGTTGAGGCTTCAGCCGTCTCCGACTCATGCATAAGCAGGTGTGGGTTTTTGCAAAAGCAAGATATGAAACCACAGAGCTCCAAATAGAACCGCAGAGGGAGGTCAGGTTGATGAGAACATCGTATTTTTCCCTTTCAACGCCACGTTTACCGGGTACTCAAATACCAATTATTTCTCATCTGTATATAAATACAATATATATAAATATTAATATGTACATGTATTCACATAAATACTAAAATTGATCACTTCTACTACTAATAATAATAGTTGTTGTGATTATTTTATATACACATTGTAAAAAGTGATAACATGTACATTAATGTTCTATTATCTCACCCTTAAAAATTACTTTCAGTAATATTGAATAATGCTGAATATTATTTTTATAAATTAATATAAATAATTTTACATAAAATAAAACTTTTGAATATTATTATTTATTTATTTATTGCCTTCTTCAGAAATTGCTGTATGAAGCTAATTTTAAATTACATGACAAAACATTTGACTGCAAGGATGACTTTTAAAAGTGTGCAAAAGTGCTATATGTGTGTGTGAGTGTACATAATATAATATAATAGAATAGAATAGAGTAGAATATATGGTGATGACTAAAATTAGAATTCTCACCTATGTGGTTTTATAAGTAATGATCACTGTAATGAAACTGCTTTCCATCTTGGTCCTACAGCTTAAAGTTCACATTTTGCAGTGTCTCTTTGGACGCACGATTAGCTTTGATCTTTGGAGAGCTGGTGTACATTGTGCTGCCAGAAATGTTAGACTTTGTCAAAACTTCTCCAATACTACTTGTTTAAAGACCTTGTTAAAAAATAAACCCTGAACCTTTTGATCTTACTCACAAATGAGCAGCCTGTAACATCAAAACCAGATGTCAGGATATCTTACAGCAATAAAATAAGCGGCTTCATGGCTTCAGTCATGGAACCACGTAAGAGGCAGTTCAGGAGACGAGCCACTAAGAAGCGCTGTTACATGTGAAATCATTTGCCGTCCCAAAACCTCTTGTTATGAGAGCAGTTGATATATTTCTTCACAAAAACAGATATAGTACATTCCAACAGGTCTTTTAACACTCCCATTTAAAGTCACGAATATGGTGTAGCCTACAACTGCTTTGTTAGACTAAATTATTTATTCACAAATTAAATAAAAACTGATCGTGATTGTTCTGACAGTCCTCGGTATCAAACATAAGCACAGCCACTGAATCAGTCACTTTTGGTGAAATAGCTCTGTCTAAAAAAAACCTACATATCCTGTCATGCTCACAGGTAATTTTTCTCTTCACACAGGATACAAGAAGCTGATAAAAAGGCCTAGGCAAACAGGAATGTGTACCTTTCTAAAGAGTACTGTCTGTATTTGTGACTTTCCTCAACCCCTTCCTTATCTACTTACATAATATCTGCTGTCAGAAACCCTGTGCTGTTTTAGGAATGTCATTTTTCATTAATTGGATGCACTACATCATTGTTATCAGTTGCGCAAGGACCTGCACAGCTATGAGAAACAGACCTTTCAGTCTCATTCTTATCAAAACCCTGTGAACCTAAACTTATCATCCATTGTAAGAAGGCAACTCAATATAGATGGCATTCCAGAAAAGACAACGATATCTTGAAACTTTAAATAAATAATGTACATTGCTGCATAAGAGTAGCTGATGATAGAAATGTAAATCGGTATGATCCCTCTGACAAATAACTGGATGAATATAAAAGAAAGGAAACCTCTACAGTAACCCATAATACTGCGAGCAGTGTTATTTTAGTATTATTTACAAAAATATTATAGTTTTCATAAATTTTTTATATTTTATTATATTATATAATAATAATAATAATAATAATAATATTATATATATTAATAATATAAAACATTAATTTAAACATTTTTTAGTTTCCAATTTATTTTTATATTAAGTTTTAATTATATATATATATATATATATATATAAGTTGCCAAGGCAACATTTCTCATTTTTAAATGTATTTTTTTTCCATCTAATATTTATATTTTATTTCAGTTTTATTTCAAATACTGAAAACAAATTTTAATTAGTTTTAATTTTAGTTGATTAACAAAACAAAAAAAACCCACTGATGGCAAGTGAGAATATACAATAATATGGCACGTTTGCTGATCAAGGCAAATTATGTGGTTGTGGTTTTGACTGTCTGTATGAAACCTCCGCATTTTCAAAAACAAACGAAGTTAATAAATGTTACCCTGCAAAAAAAATAACCACAAAAAAATAAAAATCCCTTCTGCCCCCATTTTGTTTCATCATTTCTCATGAGTGCGAGAAATGGCCAAACAAAGACAACTGTACTAGAAAAATGCCATGTGCTGGGATGAATTCAAGAGGAGAGGAGATTGATAAACAACTCCATAAGAGGTGTTTTGTTGGCAAATGCCAATGTTGACTGAATCACTGGCCAATTGCACACTGAATTTCTGGGATTATCACACTGATAAACCACAGACAAATAGCTGTTTGGTTTAGTTAACCAACTTCAGTAACCATTGTCTAATAGTCTTAACAGAGAAGAATGAAATCAACATGGCCTTTTTGTGCTAATACTTAGGTATACTTTTGTATTCAGTTTCACATATAAACCCCCCCCACCCCCAGCTAAATCACATGATAATCTTTGCTTTGCTCGTGTGGTGCTTATTTGTGCTAGTTGAGAACTTGATGTCATAGGGAATACAGACCAAGCATTTTAACCTTTTTGACCTCAAAGCTATTCATTCTCCACAACAATATTTGAAGGCCCCATTACTTTTCCAGTTATTCGTGATTTACTGGATATTTAAAAAACAATAATAAAAAATTTCCTCCAATTTCTACAGCATATTTTTTTTTTAAGTAAAAATGTATATTCATTATAAAAAAAAAAAACATCCCATGATGGTTTTACAATTTTATGAATTTACATATGACATTTCCAGTTCTAGAAATTGCACTTTTAAAATTAGGCTTCCTCAGGTTTTTCAAGACTGTTTTGGCAGGGTGAATTAAAATAAGAATTATCTTGATTTTTTGTTGTTTTGGCTTATTTTAATGCTTGTTTTGTCATCTTGAGGCCCCCTCGTTGAGAGCCCTTGTCTTAATGTACTTTACAACTTTGGGTCTTCATTTGCATGAGAACATGGGACAGATACTATAGTCATTAGTCACTTCATGTGATGAAAAATAGGTCCGGTGTGTGTGAAGCTTGCCATGCTTTCCAAAAAACATAAAATTAATTATAACAAATGTATTTCATAAAAAATGTTTTAATCAACCGCTAAAAGGAATCGTTCAGCTAAACTGAAAATACTATCATTATTTACTAAATTTTTTTTGTGTTTCACAGATAACTAAGTTCACATTTAGCTCCCTAAATGTGAGCTAAGTTCACATTTAGCTTTTTAGATTTATACATTTTTTAAAACATGTCCAAACACACAAATCAGTGTCTTGAAACGCTCCTGATATGGGGCAGGGCCTCTGACCCAGGACAGCACAGCTGGGAGTTCTTTCAGATGAGTTTGGGAAAATTCCTCATGAGACGAGACTCTCAAAAAGATCCAAACAAACCCTGACAAGAGCACCACAAGACTTTTCAACCTCATTTTGGAACAAGATGATCACCAATGCAACCCAGTTGTATTCTTTGCTTTAAATAAAGTATGGTAGATAAATACATTTCAATGTGTTTTTCTAACTACACAACAGTCATATATCTAGTTACTGGCTTTTAGAGGTTACATGCTGTTACAGTGACCCTGGAAATGTAAGTAATGTAATATAATGTAATGTAATAAGTACTCAGAGCACAGCAGCAGTGGTTCATAATTCTTTACATCTCTCTCAGTCATATCAGATTACTTGTCCTTCTCCAAAAACATATTTTCAATATTTGTCTTGATTTATCCCTCATGCGTTTATCACCTCATCGGTTTTCTCAAGCTGTAAATCTGCCAAAGAAAAATCACATGTTGAACTTTGGGACTTTTGCGAACATCTTTGTTCCATCCTCCGCACATGCCCTCACCTCAAAAGGTCAAAGATCAGCTTTTCAGCGCATTACATCTCTGTGTGAGCACAGCTATAATATTGCACTTCTAGTAGACATTCCTCTTTGACATTTCATGGAAGAAGGGCTTTGGTGTGTCACCAGTGTTTTGGTTGGCTGTAGAAGGAAGAAGACATCTCCTAAAACAGATATTCAGTCAAACTGACATGCAAAGTATAATGGGTAAGGCAGTGCCAGGTACAGTTTCATAGCTTTAAAAAGATCAAATATGACATGTACACAGAAGTGCAATTACTTTTCTAAGTGATCAGACCATTTTTGGCTGGTGAACGAAAAATTCCCAATGGCTTACATTCACGGAGGGACCCAAGTCATATCTAGAGACGGAAATATCACAACCAACTGATCTAGACTAGTATGTAACCACTTTCAGCTAGTCACCCTAACACCCTAGCAACCACAGCAATTCTCCAGCAACCACTCAGAGTTATGGGACGGCACCCATTCAATGTATTTTAATTGTAAATTTAGAAAATGTTTATGTGTGTGTGTAATAATAATAATAATAATAATAATAATAATAATAATAATAATAACAACAACAATACAAATATAATATTAATAAGGCATAATGTCTTTAAAAAAAGAGAGAAATGTTATGTGAAAGTTAAAACACCGCTGCGTAGGCTATACAACAACAGAGTCAAGTGATTCCCATGAGGCCACAAGCTATCATCTGTGATAATCACCACTACAGGAAGTGAAATGCATCAATACAAACTGGACCTCTATTATAAACATGAATGGACCATTGTGACTATCTAGGCATGAGTGGGTTGGTTTGTACATTTGGCCAAGACATACAGGACAGTGCCCTTGTGTGTCCTTCACCCGTGCTGAGGAGAGAAGTTCAAGACTCAGCCATGGCTGAACAAGATTCCCCCATTCTGCCCACAGGGATATTGCTCCCGGCACACTCACAGAGACAGATTTCCATTGCATCCATGTCCCACACTGGGTAAACACCCTCTGGCTCAGCTTACCTCAGTAGCTACACCCAAACTCTCGCCATTGACATATCTGATCTGACCACTCTAAATGTTTTGATCAGGGGTCTCCAAACTCGGTCCTGCAGAGTTAAGCTCCAATTTGCCTCAACACACCTGCCTGGAAGTTTCTAGTATGCCTAGTAAGACCTTAATTAGCGGGTTCAGGTGTGTTTAATTAGAGTAGGAGCTAAACTCTGCAGGACACCGGCCCTTCAGGACCGAATTTGGTGACCCCTGGTTTTGATGATATCTGGGAGTCTCAGTGTGTTGTTTACACTTTTGGGGGAGATAGACCCATGAATGGAATATTTATAGTAGTGAATGAACAATAAACTGGGTTAAGAGAATGTATTTGGACAAAAAGTCTTTCAAACTTCACCTTTAAACTTTGGTAATCAAAGGTTAACATGTGCTACTCATTGTAATGCATTAGGGGGAGACAAATACTCACAAACTCTATACTGGGTACTATTGAGAATGTAACTGTAACACCTGGACCTTCTCATTAGAGTCTTTTTGGGAAGACCACGTGATGTCATGGTTTTATTTATTTATTTATTTTGTGTGTGTGGCCTTTGGGGAGGGTTGAGGGTGGGGGGTTTTGTGGTTGTGTTGATTTGTTTTGGCTCTTGTTTTCCCGCTTATCAGACATCCTGTCTCATTTTGGAACTGAGGTAATACATTTTATATGTCAGGAAAAAGAAAAAAAGAAAGAAAAAAAAAGAAATGCAAACCTTTTTTTTTTTTTAAATAAATCAAACCAACACAGACCATCATCAACAAATACATAATCTCCATAAACATTCTATGGAAATGTCGGTGCACACAGCTGCAAATAGATTTTTCTAATCTAAGACATTAAATACTACAAAATTTCCAGAGACTGAGTGTTCTTTTTTTAAAAGATTTATTTATAGCGTTTTATGCCTTTATTTTGATAGGACAGTAAAGGTCGACAGGAAGTGAAGGGGGTGAGAGAGAGGGGGATGGGATTGGGAAAGGTCTGCGAGCCGGGATTCGAACTCGTGACAGATCAGCATCGACAGAGCTTGAGTGTTCAACTCAGAATGGAGATGTTAAAAAAAGTTTGCCGCATACTTAGAGGCATTCTCCTCACATACTTGAGAGTGTCTCCAGGACTATGTGATGAGTAACACACTCGTGAGGCCTCGTGGCCCGGGTTCAGCGCTCCTCTGCATTGCTGTCAGCCAGTTCATCTTCAGCTCTGTCAAGCAAGGGCTTTCTACGTCTGAAACAATTAGCAACTTGATGTGAGCTTTCATGAGTACAACAGCCTAACCTTGACACCAGTGACACAGTTCGGCAAAAGAAGAATAAGAATATCATATTCTTTGATGTGTCATTACTTTAGTGAAAATGATTAGATAAGTTAAACTATTACTAAACTATTTCTATTACTTAACTATTTCTGATTCCCATAAGCAAAAAAGTTAAAATGGTTACTTAAAAAACAAACAAAATTTTTTTCAAGATTTTTATGCAAAAGCGTTTTGTTGACTGTATTCATGCATGTAGCTCAACCACTCAACTATTCATTTTTAATTTTATTGAATTGAAATATAGGTTTATCAACATCTATAAACCAACATTTGGTCCCAAAGTAGCTAGAACTTGTTAGAACTCTGCAAATTTGTCATTCGCAACACTGTTACCCATTCTGGAATAGTTTGTATTTAATATTGTGAATCTTATTTAATGTATTTGTTTACATTTTAATGCTAGAAAACAACAAAAAATGACCGATCATTGTTTTAAAACGTGGCCCAACTTTAAATAAAGGGTTGTATTCGAGTCCCTTCAGTTCCTCTGTCTAGATTTTATTTATTCAATATTTTTTTTTGGCAAACTTTCTATTTACCAATAGAAAAAGGCCTGACCTGCAGCACACAGACATTGCCTTTAGTAACTGAATTTGTTCATACTTTTATGAACTCATAAGAAGTTTTACACCCAATGACCCTGCAAAAACATGCACAAGAATGTTTTCCCTTGCTCTACTTATTTTTCTCTCCAGTGTAAAACACATTTTGGAATGTGATAATTTGACTTGACAGATCAAAATTGGTTTGGTTGCCAACAAGATACATGGAACCAGTTGCATAATACATAATTGGGAACAGAAGTTAGAGCTCTATTGTCTCATCTTTATTATATCTTCCACTATCTGTGTTCAGATTCTCTTTACAGCTGAATTTCTTAGCCATGGTTGATCTTATCAGCATTATTTATGAAGCATGTATTTGATAAGTGCTGACATTTCTGTACAGTATATCCTCCTGATATCCTTATTGAAAACCATATGCATTCTGTCAAAATGAAAATGATTGATATCCTGCAGCCATATTCATTGTCCTGTATCTGCCTGAAAACACTGAATATTTCAAACTTCATATTTTCCCCCATTTAAATTATACATTTCAATCTGCATTAACTATACGAGCTATTCTACTGAACGCAGTGTTGTAAAGTGTTTTCTTTTGTTTCTTTCTTTTTTAAAAATAAATGTTAGGTATTCACTTTGTAAAATCTTATCTATATGTGACAACCTCACACTTCCCACTCACTCTTTCACATACAGCAGACATATACTGTGTGTCCCTAACCAGCTGTGATGGAGCGCTCCTCTTCCTGAGGGATTTATCTATAGCGCCGGATGTTTGGGAGCTTTCGAATCATGAAAATCTTCCTCTTCCTCTCATGGTTCAACATGGGAAGGACTCAAGGTCAGGGAACGTACTCTTGCACAACCCTAAAAAGTATGTATTTATTTATGAAATAAGGACTTTTATTTGTATTATCCGTTATTTTGAGTGACTTGTAAAAAAGGTTTCATTCAAAGGTATTCTTTTCTTTTTTTTATCACATCATGCATATCAATGTCACAATCATATTTACTTATTTATGAAAAAAGGACTTTCGTTTAATTTTATTTTTATTTTCTGATATCTATCTCTGTTTTATGAAATAAGGGCTTTTATTTTATTTTATTGTTGATTATTTTAAATGACTCATAAACAAAGATTTCAGTCAGAGGTATTATTTTCTCTTTTTTACCACATTTCATGCATTTCAGTGGTACAATAGACTTCCTTCTGATTTGATTTGACATACATTTCCATTTTAAGTTGTTTAGCACAAGCAAGGCAAACATTCTTTTAAGTATTTATTCAACAAAAGTCTTCGTGTAAGAATTTCTGCTGTGGAAAGATGTAGGTCTTGATTTGGTAATTCCATAAACCCTTCATTTTTTCATTTTGACCGATTTATTTGTGGTGTTTCTTGAGTGTTTCAGGTCATTGTCTTGTTATTGCTATGTCCACTTGTGGTTCAGTCTCAGCCTTTAAACAGATGGTCTCACATTCCCCTCAAACTACTTTCTGGTTTTGTGTAATTCATGGTTGACTCAGCGACGACAGTCTGGCCAGACCCTGAGGCTCAACAGCAGCCCAAAACCATAATGCTTCCACCACCAAGCTTTACAGATGGTCCGAGGTGCTGCTGGCCAAAGGCAATCCTTGTTTTTTGCCAAACATGTCAGGCTTTGGTGCCAGTCAGCTCTAACTCTGTCTCATCTGTCCACACCACACTGTTACAACACTACTTAGATGTTGTTTGGCAAACATGCCTGATGAATCTGCAGTATAAAACCTGTAGCCTCATAGGTTTCCTGATCACTTCCAGCAATTGTTATTGATCAGCTCGTGTGGTGAAATCATTTGACCTGATAGATAGCCAGTGGTTTGAAATGTTCCCAAATATACAATATTTCAACCAATCAGTAATAACAAATTGACAATGTTGAAAACATTTAAAGATATATATATATATATATATGACACAATAATTTGATGAAAAGTATGACAAAAATGTTACAAATAGGTTTCAAATTTCTTTTGAACTTTGTTAATTAAATAACTGAAAAAAGCTTTCCACAAAAAATTGGATTATAATAAGAAATGTGTCTTGAACATAAAATTTGCATATTAGAATGATGCCTGAAGGATCATGTAACACTAAAGTAAAAATTCAGCTTTGCCATCACAGGAATAACATTTTAAAATATATTAAAACATAAAACAGTCATTTTAAATTGTAATAATATTACATAATATTACAGTTTTTTATTGAATTTTTAATCAATTAATGCAGTCTGGTATGCATAAGAGACTTTTCAAAAACATTAAAACAATTTTAACTGTAGTGTATGTAATTTTCAGTATTGCTATTTGAACAATAAATCATTTTAAAAATAAAGAAAAACTGCAAACTTTTTATATCTTAAACATACTTTTCCCACACCCTTGTAGCTTGTCCTTAAGTAAGCATGTTCCATCAGTTGGACAGAATATTCCGTGACCGGTAGTGAGGAAAAGTCAGGTGTTCCCTGCTTATCATATCCTGCTGTCAAGAAAATGACCAGATGAGAATCCACCCTGTGCTTGCGTTTCCTAGGACATACAGTACATGATGCAACAAATAGGAAGTCATCACTCATGCTGACTGCCCTGTTAATGCAGGACAAAGATCTGCTGAAAACATTATGTACTGTCTCCTTTGGGACTGCCAGTTTTTAATATGATTACCAATATGTGTTTTCATTCTGTACATCAATCTGACCTGTCTTTCACATTTCTAGACACAGACAGGCTTGGAATGGGAAAACTAAGGGAACATTATTACTTGTATAATGTAATTTTGTTTTGTGAATTAACATTGTGAACTGCCATAATGAATAATTGCACTTTTTAAAAGTCAAAATAATAATAAATATGTATAAAACTAAACAACCACCAACCAAGAAGCCAGAAGCTTTTTTTTTTTTTTTGAAGTAAGTAAAAAGAGCAGAGTAAAAAGAGTATTTTAATCTGGAATAAATTAAGTCAAGACGTAACAAGACTCAAACAGAAACCCCGAATACAAAGGACTTTTAAATGAGTTAGATCTTTATTAAGTTGAATAATGTCCACCTTTCTGAACAGTAGTGTCTCACATAGTCTGTCCACACTGGTTAAAACACAATGAGCAACAAGCACACATACACAGACTACTTCACAATATTTGCAAACCAAATTGCACCCATATACATGTACATACTTGGTCAAACGCACAAATGCAGAACCCTACATCATGGCCAAAAAAAAAAAAAATCTGATGTGCAAACATGAATCTGGATTTTTTCATTTGAGACTCACATCAAACTGTGCATGGAGCATTAATGAAAGTCTTTGAAGAATGCCAGTTTATTTTTATGAGCATGTAATGGTATTGTAGAATACGACATCTCTAGTGTCACAAATCTGACTGAGGTGGGTGTGTCTCAAGGCACCGAGGCAGCTTATAGTTTTAATTGATTGACTAAACAGGCTTAGAGGTTTAGTTAGATATCAGTGGAGATATTTCACATAAGCAAATGGGCATCCAGATCAAAGCAGATCAGATTTAAAGGAACAGTATAATATAAAATATAACAGTATTTTTTTTCTTAAAAAAAGGGATAGTCCACCCAAAAATGTCACCTCACTCTCATGTCACTCCATTTCTTTTTTCTGCCGAACACAGAAGAATATTTCTCAAGAACGTTGATAACCAAACCATTTTGCTTCCCATTGATTTACATTGCATTTTTTGTCCATACAATGGAACCGAAACAGTTTAGTTACCAACATTCTTCAAAACATCTTCTTTTGTGTTCTGCATGAGGGTGAGTAAATGACAGAATTGTCATTTTTGGGTGAACTGTCAATGACACCAAACATCAGTATGTCTTGTAACTGATCATGAGAAGCCAAATTACAATATATACATACATGACAATTTTCAGCAAATAATCATTTAAATTTGAGCTTTTTCTTTCCACAATGCTATCACATGGCTTCAGAAGACTTGGAATATAGTATATAAGTCATATCTAACTACTTTTATGGTAATTTTTTGAGCTTGTATAGAAAAGAGCAGTGTGACTATTTTGCTAAAAATCTCCTTTTTTTATCAACCATTTGAAATGACATGAGGGTGAGTAAACAGTGACAGAAGTGTAATTTTTTGAGTAAACTACCCCTTTAACGATCATTTAGTTTAGTGCATGAAATTCTATCAATTCACGTTCAGATCCTAAAAATCTGCATGAGAAAATGCGATAGCTCTAGATAACTGCTTGGCAAGGGGTGGATATAGAGGTAAAGAGTTCATTAAATCATTAAATGCTGATATAATATGACTAAATACATATTTAGATCCAAAGCCACTGCTCTTTCAATGAGCATGTGAACACAGAAACGCTCAGAAATAGCTCACATCACTTGAATAAAGCTGTTTTGCGGCATCATTCTTTTTAATTCTTTGGAAATCAGACGGGAATTATATAAACACTACTATTACCCTAGTTAGTTTAGACATGTTAGGCATTAACATTTACAGTAGACTACTGACAAGGATACTAGCTCTATGGGTCCATCAAGAACACTAAACACTGAATCTTCTGACGTGACGGCTATACAGTTTTAACAGTCTCTTGGTCAGGCTAGAAAGGACTCGCATTCATTAAAGATGCTGCCTTAACGAGAAGAGAATACAGTTACACCTGCTTCTAAAAGGAATTTCGCTTTTCTTGCTAGATTTTAACAATAGAATACAACTGATACAAAGATTTAGAATAAAGATTCATGTTTTTCTGCATTAATTAATGTCTCGCCCCTCCTGAGACACAGATCAGTCTGATATACACTACTTTTTAAAAGTTTGGGGTCAGTGATATTATGATTTCTAAAGGATCACGTGACATGGAAGACGGCTGGGAACAGAAGTAACGGCTTCTGAAAATTCAGATTTTCCATCACAGTAATAAATTACATTTCAAAATAGATTAAACTGGAAAATAGTTGTCTTGAATTGTAATATTATTTCACAATATTACTGTTTTCACTATACTTCAGATCAAAATAAATGCAGTCTTGGCAACGTATTGACTCTAAACCTTTGAACAGTAGTGTAAATTGAGTGTGAAAGTGAAATACATTTGTGAAAGAATTTTAGCGTTTCCTAACCAGACACAATGCAACAAGTAATCATCTGAACACAAAACAACTATGCAACATGACACAACGACAACCAATCAGAAGATAATGTTTAATGTAATTACCTGAAGTAGATTTTTTAAACCAATGAGATTTCACTGTGGGAAAGGCTAGCAAGCAAATTGTCACAGAAACTGAAATCATGCGATCAACAAAAAGTACTGTTTTACATTTAATATCTTTTATCGCAACATGTCTGGTTAGGACAGTTTTATAGTCATGATAGCCGAACAGATGAAATTGAAATGATGGCATAAAAATACGACCTAAAATCTGAAAGCACACATAAAACATTTTTAAACACTGCAGACAGCACAATTTGTTCATGAAAAATAAAACAAAACTAAACTAAAAATTACAAACACAGGTCAAAAGAGTTGAGGTGGGTAATTTTCAAATTCATTCTTGCTAGTCGTCCAGCCATCAATAATTCAGCTGCAACCTAAATTCAAGCTTTATGTGTTCCCAAAATTGATCCCAATTCCAAAACAATCTTACTCTGGAACCTTTCTTTTGGAGGGCGGCACAAGATGAGCGGGCAGTTCGCTTGGAAGCTCGTGACCTTCTAGTTTGACCTTGATCAGGTGATTGGCCAAGGCAAACTCCTCGTCATCGAGCATCCCATCGTTATCAATGTCAGCCAGTTTCCAGATCTTACCCAGCACAGTGTTTGGCAGCTTGGACTTCACCATCTCCTTCTTGGCATTGGCTCCAGTCACTTTTCCATTGACGGGTGAGAGAGTGTAGAAGATTTCATCATACATAGGTTTGTCACGTGCCACCACCCATTCGACTTCATCAATGCCCTCGCCGGCTCCCTCGCCATATCCGTGTCCGAACGGCCCATTCATGGTTCCCTCGAAGGCACCGCCCTTCACCACCTGGTTGGGGTGCTGCGTCTCCTCCTGGCGCACCAGAACCATAAGCTGGGCAATGTCGTGGGCCAGCATGTCATCCACGGTGTCCAATAGCTTCATTTTCAGAGGGTGAAACTTGTTCAGATCTTGTGCTTGAAGCTGCTCCTATTCAGTGGGAAAGAAAGCAAGAAAAAAACACTGTAGGACATACCAAAAGATCCTGTCAACATCTGTTGATATTTCCAGGGTAAACCAGCTCCACTCCCTTCACATACTCTGTTCCAGACAGGCTGTGTCAGGTTGTTGATGCTTGATGCTTTGGCTTCTTTTGGAAATAGTTTCATTGGTGGAGAAGAAACATACAAACTAACTAGCCAAATTTAGTCTGAAACGCAAATGACTCAATATTCATTTGTTTATAGAACTGTTGTATAAAAGTAACAGTAATCTCAACAGCATTTTTACTCAAGTGTTTTTGTTTTAACTATAGAAAAGGCACGTCATCAGGTTTGGAGAGGTCCACCCAAAGCTGAAATTTATATAGCTGTTTGTTGATGTAAAAACTGTGGGACAAATTATGCTGATTTTGAATGTGCACTCAAAGACCCTTTAGAAGTCCCAGTGAAGCATTCTTGAGTCAGCCTCAATCTTTGTTGGCTAAATTGACCTTACCTGCATTTTCTTAAGATTAGGGAAGTCGCCCGGGGAAATCTGGTGCTCCCTCTCAATGCGGCTGTAGATCTCGCCCAAGCTGTTAATCAGCTCCTTCTTTTTGTTGTCCTTCCCAAAGACTGAGGGCATCTCTTTTTTCAAGGAGCTAATGATGTATGCATGGACCTGTGAGAGCACAAAAGCAAAGTTCCTTTTAAGTTTATAGAGCAAAAATCAGTACATCACAATTACAAAGAGCATGTCTGGGCTGTATTTATCACAAAAATAAAATAAACCTTTTGTATAAATAACCTTTGTGAGTCACTCAAAAGCTATAATAAATAAAATTCCTTATTTCATAAATAAATACAATTTTATTGTGACATTTTCATAATTAACATTTATATATATACAGTGGGTACGGAAAGTATTCAGACCCCCTTCAATTTTTCACTCTTTGTTATATTGCAGCCATTTGTCACAGCAAAGGGTCTGAATACTTAGGACCATGTGATATTTCAGTTTTTCTTTTTTAATAAATCTGCAAAAATGTCAACAATTCTGTGTTTTTCTGTCAATATGGGGTGCTGTGTGTACATTAATGAGGAAAAAAAAAAAACTTAAATGATTTTAGCAAATGGCTGCAATATAACAAAGAGTGAAAAATTGAAGGGAGTCTGAATACTTTCCGTACCCACTGTATATATAAAAAACATTGTCTGGAATACATGATTTTGATTGGTCAATCTAGTTGGCATTCTGTAATTTTTGCATGTGAATTTTATAAGTGAATGTGGTTAATTACAGTGAAAAAAGATGAACAGTAAACGGGCTTAATTTTTTGGGATGTAATATGACCTGAACATGTTTTTGACAGGCTGCTTTAGATTCTATAGTCTTTATTGGTTTTCTAACCGACAACAAATTGAGACATTGAATATAAAAAGATGCAGATTTTGACCACTTCATGCAACCCAAATTTGTTATAACATTCATTATGAAACTGGATAGTAGCAAGAATACACAAGCTACTAAATGAATCGTCGTCTGCTTGGCCCCCGGGCGGAAGGAAGGTGACTGCATAAATGATGACAGGAGGGGAAGCACATCTGTATGATCAGGGTGAGGGACAGGGAGAGAACTTAAATGTTCTTTTTCAATGCATCCAGCTGGATCTGGAGATTTAAATTGAGTTCGACAAGTGACCAGCACTGACAGTCCCCAACATTTCCTCTTCCAGAGGGGGTCTCTAAATGTCTCTAAATCTCTAAATGCCCAGCCCATGTGTTTTGAGCAACATTTGTACTGATGGGGATAATAAAGGATTTCAGACGTAAATGAAACGACATCAGAGTGTTTCAGTTTCCTTATAAATGACAGCTTTATGTTTGACTACCTATGTTATTGTTCTTTTATACAGTGGGTATAGAAAAGAATCACCCCCCTTTAAAATAATCACATTTTGTTGCTTTGCAGCCTGAAATGAAGACTGACACAGTTTTTGTTTTATCCAGCTGTACTATATTTACTCAGTGCAACTTATAACATCCATGCCCCTGTTACTCTGTTCCACTATTACCCCCTGTCTGCTGCCCCTGCATGACAACATGTTTGAGTGAACTTCCTTTAGACGTGATATTTTATAATAAGTAATCAAAGTAAGGAAGACTGTAAGATCACTAAAGGTTATTTATAACCATGTCTTTATGAGGAAGGACATTATGAGTCATGATCCCTCAGTATCTTTCAGCACATTTAACAATCCCCACTAATCATCTGACCTCTGAGTCAAAGTCAAGGGCTTTCTTTGCATTTTCTGGTCTAGTTTTTCAGATGTAGCTGATTACCTGCACAACCAGTATCTTGTATGACTTGCATGTTCAATATATGTATTGACATATATTCACATTTATTGTATATAAAAAGAAAGGGACAGACAGACAGATATATGACTACTTGATAATGTTCTTTATACAGAACATACAGTATATATACAAAAGCAGCCCTTAAATATAGCTGAATCAAGCTTGGATTCAAAATGACTGTAGAGGCAAATATTATGTGAGAAAAAAAAATCAATGACTCTGAGTTAGTGTTAATTTCATTAACGAAAACTATGACGAAAAATGTTCGTCAATGAGGTTTTTTCCCCTGACGAAAACGAGACGATGACGAGACGGTAATAAGGTCATTAAACGATAACTGAGACTAAATGAACATGCAATATCGTTGATGAAAAAAGACGGGACTAAAATGTAGTTAAAAAAACTAAAACTTTACCAAAACCTTTTTATTTTTGTTGAAAAAAGTGGAGCCAAAACATTTCAGACTGCTGTACAAGACTATTATTCGAGCGTTCATGTTTGCGGTTGCCAGATATCAGACCTCAAATCCCCCAATCAGAGCTTTTCTGTTAAATGGGTATGTAGGCTACTCTGCCTGGCTTTTTGCTTTATGCAATCTGGCAACCATTCACACGCGCTCTCTCTGCGGAGGCGTCATGATCTGAAAACACCGACATACAGCATGAGCACGCCTTCGCCTCCCTGAACTTTTCGACCACCGTCTCAACGTAGGTACCAAAAAGCTCAGAAGGCGAAACCGGGGCATCGCGAAGAAAGCCCCTTTGGATGGCAAGGAGGGAGTTTTGAGAGACGATGTCTCACCCCTAGAGAGATAGCTGGCTAGCGTCTCTTCTACAGGGGGCATTCTCTCATAGAGGACGCAGTTCGAAGTTCCCATGAAAGGGAACTCCATTTGAGGTATTCTGCTTACATTAAAGTGTCATTCAGCCAGTCTGTGTTCTCTCAGGGATCTCGACCGTATTGTTTGCGATAGTGGTTGCGGATTGTAATGTTTCTTACGCAACCTCTGTGCAGCAATAAGTCTTTTTGCCATTGTTTTAAAAGAGAAACATTAATGCAATTTGGAATGATTGGAATTACTATTAGGAATTTCTCTGTTATAATATTTGAGAGTAGGTTTTTGTTATGCCAGTTTTCATAACGTAGACAGGGCGAGTGTATATCTGAAGTCTTTGGTGTTTATTTAGCCTCTAATTGATATCCTGTTATAAATCTGTACACTAACGTTAGATGAGGTAAAATAAACCATGCATACAGAGTCGATATTCTATTGATTTGTGTCTGTTGGTGAAAGAGCAACTTCTGATGAAATGTCCCAAATGACAACAATCATTGCAATTAAAATTGAGCAAAATAATATATTTTTTTTTCATAATTTTAACCATTATACAGTAAGACGAAAATGTGTAATTTTCCACTGACTAAAACTAGACAAAAATTCTCAGACATTTAGTCGACTAAAACTTGATTAAGACTAAAACAGGACAAGTTGACTAAATATGATAAAAACTAAAAGTTACATTTGACACAGGACTAATACTAAGACTAAATTAAAAATAGCTGACAAAATTAACACTACTCTGAGTTCAGTCTTGATCAAAAATGTAGGCAAACATCAGGGTCATTCACAGAGCCACATCAGCAGACTGTACAGTTTGGAAAATGGCCTCATTACTTGGGCAAAGTCTGCAAGACCAGACAGACAAAAGGCCTGTAAACACACAAAGTGCATGTCACTGCTATTACTTTTATACTAGAGCTATATGCTGGACCACATCAAAAACATGTTGGAACGACAACAGCATTCACACAGCATCTCAACTAAATAAATGGAGAAAAAGATACCTTTTATTCTGAATCACACACTAAATATTTTCCCTTGAAAATCAACATATAAATCCATAAGTGTTTGTTTTGCTTTTAACAAAATTTGCTAGCCAAACTTTGAGCAGTTTGTTAGTTGTTTCCTGCTTTGGTTTCAGGAGTGGTTTGGTTCAGAACTTTCCAAGACTTTGGAACTTAAAGGATTAGTTCACCCAAAAAGGAACATTCTGTCATTATTGTCTGACGTTCCAATGCTGTTATTTTTTCTGTGCAACACACTCTTTTCCATATACAAGAGGAGTTCGTAGTGCTGACTGCTTTTTTTATTTTCAAAGCCATGGTAACTATGAACTATTGTTTGAAAAAGAGCTGCATAAAGAGATTCTTCAAATTTATTATTTTGTATTCTGAGGAAAGAATAACAGTGACTTGAAGAATAACAATGAAGAATAATGAAGAACAGTGAAGAATAACAATGACTTCATTTATTTATATGCTAATTCCAGAGTCTTAACTTATACTGTAGATATAACCTTATTAACAGTCTAGGTGGGTCATTTTTTGGTAGGCTACATCAGTGGTTCCCAACCCTGATCCTGGAGGCACCCCAACACTGCACATTTTGCATGTCTCCTTTCTCTGACACACCAATTTCAGGTCTTGGAGTCTCTACTAATGAGCTGATGATCTGAATCAGGTGTGTTTGATTAAGGAGACATGCAAAACATGCAGTGTTGGGGTGCCTCCAGGACCAGGGTTGGGAACCACTGGGCTACATGTGAAATCTCAAAGGCTAACGTAATAGAATTTTACCTTAGCAAGACGAGCTCTTTTGATCAGATCGTTGAGCTTGCGAAGGGCGGCGTTACGGGGCAGTGACTGGATATCCTTGAACAGGTCTTTCTCTTCAGCCTCAAACAGTTTGCGATTGTCTGGAATCAGTAACGGATGCGACCAAAAAGAGCCGATGTAGACACGAATCACCTCAGGTGTGTTGACAATCTTCCCCAGCGACCACATGAGGGCGCCGTAGACGCGCATTAACTGCTGCGTCTCGATCTGGTCGGCCTTGTTGAGCACAACGCGGATCTTGTCCTCATGGTTCTTGAGGGCCTTGATGACCTCCGAGAACTCGTCTGAGATGTCGAGCTTATGGGCGTCGAACAGCAGAATGATGCGGTCCACGCGTTCGGCGAACCACTCCAACACCGCAGCGAAGTCATAGCCTGAAGGAGAGATTGGAAAAGAGATTGATATCCTGTCCAGTATTTACGGTTCACAAAGCTTTTTGCACAAAGCATTTTCTCGTGGATGCTTGCACGAGAGCAGAGAGACAGCCAGCCAATCAGAACGGGCAAAATGACCTTGTTAGACTTGGCGCTCAACAGTACTGAAGCTGCTGACTCTCTTCCAAGTATCATTAAAATGCTCGGGCCTGTTGTGGTTTTTATGATCTAATGTCTGCCAGTAAATGGCTTCTGCAGCTTAACTTCAGGGCAGTCGTGGCCTAACGGACAGAGAGTCAGACTTGTAACCCGAAGGTCACAAGTTTGAGTGTCAGGTCCGGCAGGGATTGTAGGTGGGGGGGGAGTGAATAACCAGCGCTCCCTTCCACCCTCAATACCATGACTGAGGTTAGACCCTTGAGCAAGGCACCGAACCCCCAACTGCTCCCCGGGTACCGCAGCATTGGCTGCCCACTGCTCCGGGTGTGTGTGTGTGTGTGTGTTTTCACCACTGTGTGTGTGCACTTGGATGGATTAAATGCAGAGCACAAATTCCGAGTTCCGAAATTTTTCTTGGGCTTAGTGTATGCTGCATATACACATATAAATAAACATGAAGCATATTAAGCATACTAAACAGGGGGGCAAAACATGCAGACAGTATATCAAAATAATAATATCTACATCAATATAAACAGTATTGTTTTCCCATGATAATTTAAAATACTGTACTTAGAAGTATTTATAAGTGTATGAACATGCATATGGTGAATTTTGTATTAAATATTGAATTTGTTTTTCTATGTATGATGTATGCATGCAATGTCTGTATGATTCAGAATGGCTGTTTTTCACCCAAAAATTCTGTCATTATTTATTCACCCTCATGTTGTTCCAAACCCGTAAGACCTCAACACAAATTAAGATATTTTTGATGGAATCTGAGAGCTCTCTGACCCTCCCATAGACAGCAAGGATCCTTACACGATC
>NW_015555808.1:766950-790652 GCF_001515605.1 Sinocyclocheilus anshuiensis | reverse complement strand
TTTTTGATGAAATCAGAGAGCTTTTTGGGCCTTGAACGTGACAGTTGCGTTGCTGTCTATACATGGTCAGAAAGCTCTCTGATTTCATCAAAAATATCTTAATTTGTGTTCCAAAGAAGAACAAAGGTTTTATGGGTTTGGAACAAAATGAGGGTGAGTAATTAATGACAGAATTTTCATTTTTGGGTGAACTATCCCTTTAAAGAGCTGCAAACTCTTGTGAAGGAGCGTAAAACTAGTTTTTACATTATCTGGGTGACTGCACATTCAACTCCCTAGCTGCTGAGATTTGGGAAGGGGTAGACTGCTAACTCAGCCAAGAAAGCCAGAATCCTGCAAATGAAACCTAATGCTGTGGTCTAATTAATTTTATAATGCATGTTATGATATCTCCAAATCTATTTGCGTTGCTGCTATGCAACCGAGTACAGAAAAAGGTTATGACAATGCAATACTGCTAAATGAATCAAAAGCCCCGCCGTTGTGTCCGAACCAGCCTCAACAGGAGATTGTTATTGTGCAGAATTTTTGCTTTTAGTGGGGACAGACAAAATACTATCCCATAGCAACCGGTTAGGACAACATGTGCTCGTGACAAGAAAATCATAACCTTGCTAGAGAAAACAAAGTTCACACTGACAGAAGAAAAACCTTGAAAAGATAAACTATCAGTACACACATAAACTGAAAAAAAAAAATAATAAAAAATGTTTTGTCCCCTTGGTCCACCTCTACACTATATGCCTACATTTGCTCTGCTCAGTGATGTTATTGTTTACTAAAATTAAAATTATTACTATTATTTTTTTGCTAAATCAAATGAAGCAAAAATAAACATTACATGAAAAAATTAGAAACGCTGGCAACTAACTGAAATAAAAATAAATTAAAGCTACATAGAAATAACTTAAAAAGCCAAAAAAATGACAACACTGAAGCTTAAACTAAAATTAAAATGAAAACCTACAATGTACAGAAAAGATCATTCAAAATATTCATAAATACAATACCAGTATATCAATTGTAGTATTATTTATATACTATCAGTATTCATTATGATATTCATATTTTAATTGGATTTTTTTTTGTACATTTTAAGTTTTTGGCTCTACTTTTTCAACTAGTTTGGACACACCTGTTGGAAAAAAATGGTTTATGAATAAACTTAATATGTGTAATATGTTGTAATTTTCCACCCTGGATCATTAAGTTGAAAGACATCTGAAAGGAGGAAAGGTAATGATTGATGATTCTGACCAGGCTCTGCTGTTGAGTCAAGCTGTTTTTTTTTGTTCTGATGTACATCTTCTGTAACAACATCCAGCTTATCAACAGTTACACTGTCAGTGCGCTTCCTTCATACCCAAGCATTTTTTGGCATGAC
Source organism: Sinocyclocheilus anshuiensis (assembly GCF_001515605.1). Taxonomy (NCBI): domain Eukaryota; kingdom Metazoa; phylum Chordata; class Actinopteri; order Cypriniformes; family Cyprinidae; genus Sinocyclocheilus; species Sinocyclocheilus anshuiensis. The sequence continues at coordinate 789,268 of NW_015555808.1, read as the reverse complement.
CCTGACTGAAAAGGAGTACATTTCCAAAGCTGGTAGCTCTGCTGGGAGGAATTAGTCTGTTAATATTTCAAATCAGTGACATGGAATATGGCAGACATAGCCATTTCTTCCACAGGAAGATCCCATGCCTACAGGAATGGAGTGGACCATCCCTTCCGATTTGGCAGTTTCACATGGGGAAGCTTTATTGTCACCTGCAATAGTGTGGTTTGTCTTTTCAACAACTTATAGATCTCTATCCAGAATTGTCGTAAGTTCAGACTGGGACTAGCCAACTCAATAAAGGTCTAAGAAAGATAACATCTACAGTAAAAGACACACGAGACAGTGTCACTGAGAGCAGGACAATAACAGCAGTGAAACTGGGCTCGGTATTACAGCTGTGATTATATTGTTGCAGAGGGACAGATCTGAGGGTTAATATCAGGAGGCCCTGTGATTTCACAGCACGTCTGGTGTAGACTGGTGCTGGAACTTCATTGGCATAATAAGCTGCAGGTGTTAAAAGTAGTTTGGCAGTATCTACAATACCTCCATATGGACATTTACGCAGGAAGCTATAACCAAAGCCATCTTCTGTAGCAACTGTTCATGGGGAGAGAAAAATACAAAGATGTCAAATTACAGTAACACAGGAAAAAAGAATTAGAAATGTCTCAGATTCTTCCTTGAATGACAGAAGTGAAAGTTTAGGTAGTTTATGGCACTAGAAAGCAAAACAGTCTGGTATGAACTGATGAAAAAACAAAAGGGAGATATGAATAAAAGAACATGAAAAAAAGGAAATGGTTTTGGTTGACGCTGTGCTGCGTTTGCACTCTGCAACATCCTGAAATGATGAAGATGCTAACAAGGATGTTAATGAAAGAACATGCACAATCAAAACCATAATCATAAAATGAATCATTCTGATGGATTAAAAAATTATATCTTGCAATTAAGTTAGGATGTTGATTCAGTAACTGCTCTAAATAATTCAGTTTAGTGAATGATTTGCCAGACTGATTCAAACTGGTAACTCAACCTTTTTAATTTTTCACTAAAAAATCCTACTATTGGTCATGCTGTGTTTTTGATTCACAAAAAAGGAACTTGTAAGATTTAGCCTATCGTAGTTGTGCTGGATGTTACTGATTCACTGAAAATAACCAGCTCATAAGAGTTATTTGTTTGTGAATCAGACTACACTGGTTGTGCTGGATGTTATCAATTCACTGAAGAAGAAAAAAAAAAACAGCTCAGGAGAATCATCTATTTATGAATCATATTACACTGGTTGTGCTGAATTTTACTGGTTCACTGAAAAGAATTAGCTCATAAGAGTAATTTTTGAATCAGACTACACTGGCCACATTGTATGTTTCGTCTTGCACACAGTGCAAATTAATACTTATTTTCAGATCTTAAAATGTCTATTTACACCAACTCTGATATGACTAAATAACAAATACAAAATATTCACACCAAGATTAATGCAGAATTTTCATCATTCAAAAATCAAGTCAATAGGTTATAAAAATGCTCGTCAAAAGCACTAACAGTTACGACTTTTTCATTTCAATGAAATATAGCTACAAGGTGTTTCAACATAATGTTGCAATCTGAGCCAAACCTTTTTCCAATTAAAAGCAAACAGCAGCAGGTATGTGGTTTTGAGCTTTATGTGGTTCAGAGCCAAGGCGTTATTTAACACAGCATGCTACTACAACAAAACTCTAATGCCATTAAATGAACCTTAACCACAAACAGTGATTTAAATGACCACTGCTCTACAAACCTACACCGGATCCACGATCATCTGTTACACAGTCAGCTGAACATATAATACAACAGAACAACTCCAGTGATTGGATTTGGCAGACAGTATTTCCTGGAGGAAATAAGGTCTATTTCACAGCACCTGACAGTGGTGAAGGTATAGGAGAGCTGGGTATGATAAAGCCACTCTTGGGAGCAGCAATGGCACGCGGTCAATAGAGCCTTACAGCTGCACGCTCAGAAACATGCTGCACTGCCAAACACTTGATAACGGAGTAGACCAGAGAGAAAGGGATGATGGGTCCTGCAGAATTACAGCGATGAAAAGTTGAATGATAAAGCTAATGGTCATTCTCTACTAATGACTCTCTATGCAGAGGTGTAACTAGGATCATATCGTCCCATATATATGATGTTGTGTTGATGTTTGTCAGACAAAGCAGTTTATAAGCAAATGCTTTCTGTGAGATGCTAACGGATGCATGAAAAAGTGCTGATGGGTGTCACACTGTGTAGATGTTATTAATGGAGTGATCTGGGTGGGGGAACCGTCTCTCAGTGTTGGTGATGATCTAAACACTACAGCTTCAGATCGGTCCAGTTACTGCAGTGATACTGTAGGACAGGTAATGCAGTTAAGCTCACCTAGCCAAATTATGATTATATATAAAATACAGTATTCAGCCTGGTAGATAATGCAGCTTATTTTAGTCAAGAATCATCCACGCCGTCCATCTGACAGGAAGAATCTATTTGACATTAGATATCTGACATAGACAAGATTTTTTTTTTTTTTAAAGAATCCGATACTTTTATTCAGCAAGGATGCATTAAAGTGCTCAAAAGTGACAGTAAAGACATTTATAATGTTACATAAATTTCTATTTTAAATAAATGCTGTTCATTTGAACCTTGTATTCATCAAAGAATCCTGAAAAAAGTATAATGTTTTCCCTAAAAATATTAGGCTGTGTTTTTTTTAAATCAATAACAATAAGAAATGTTTCTTAATCTGCAAATTAGACAAAATCGAATGATTTCTGAAGATCAAGTGACACTGAAGACTGGAGTAATGGTTGCTGAAAAATTCTGCTTTGCCACAATGGGAATAAATTATATTTTAAAATATAATAAAATAAATAGAAAAGTTATTTTAATTCATAATATTTCACAATATTACTGTATATACTGTATTTATGATCAAATAAATGCAGCATTGGTGAGGATCAGAGACTAAAAACATAAAAAAAAACTTTCAACGACAGTGTAAATATTTCTGTACATGTACAATGGGGCCCAAAAGTCTAGAAGAAGTGAAAATGCTTGGATTTTGCACTTTAGATACATTATCCCATTACAAATGATATTACTAGCCTAAAAATATTTAGTAGGTAAAACTGGAAAAGTTCAGAATTATAATGCCTATTTTTTTATTATTGTTGAATCTTATATTTTTGTCATTGTATTTTAAACATTAAAAAAAAATTTTTTTTTGCATCAAATAGTGATCATGAATGGTCTGTGGGTGTACCGTCTGGGACCAAGTCTGAGTAGAAACAGCATCTAATTACAGACACACAGTGAGTATAAACATAAACACATGCACCTAGCTGAATACGCCTGGCCAAATGCTCCTTAGAAAGAGAACTCACAGAGCAATGCAGGAACAATAGATCTTATCTTACTTAAAGGAACACTATCTTTTCTTACTGATTTTATTCAGTGCATGCCTATAAACCAGTCTACAGGGGAAAAAACAAGATTAACTGCCTATAGCCAGGAATATGAGCGAAAAAGTTCCTCCCTATAATCTCATGTGACTGCTGAAGAAATTCCACAGACCTGCTTGACATATTCAAAAAACAGAGGACGCATGACAGACATTTTCTCATTATGTCCTGCTAAATACAACCATCACACTGATGTGTAAATGAGAATTTTGGAAAGGAAAAAGGGAGGAGAAACAAAGAAGACAGCTGGAATGGGAATTTAACAAATCTGGTTCTGACTCTTTAAGATCAGCATGAAATGAAAATTCACTCTATTCTGTAAATGCATGTTATATATCTCATTGTTAACATTAATTAAGCTTGCATTACTTCTTGGGTGCACTGGTCTTTTTGACTAATTCGTAAAAAAATAGTCATTCATTTGCAAATGGCACTACATCGGACAAGGATTACACAACAGAAACTTTCATGTTCAATTCACAATTTAGCTAAAACTATTTCATTTGTAAATTCAGCAACTCGTGTCAGCTGCCACATAGCATTCATTTCATTAACGAAAACTATGACGAAAAATGTTCGTTGATGAGCTTTTTTCCCATGACTAAAACGAGGCGATGACGTGACGGCAATAAGGTCAATGAATGATAACTGTGACTATATGAACATGCAATATCGTTGATGATAAAAGACGAGACTAAAATGTATTTTAAAAAATAAAAACTATACCAAAATCTCTTTTTATTTTCGTCAAAAAAAGGAGACAAAAAAAAATATTACATGCTTCAAGAGTTCAAATCCCCAAATAAAAGCTTCTCTGTTAAAAGGATAAATTTTCTGCCCGATCTTTTGCTTAATTTTTGCAATCTGGTAACCATGCACACACGCTTGTTCTTTATTATGGAAGCACCGATGATGATCTGAAAACACAGATAAACAATTAAGCTGGAGTTTAGCGATCTCCATGTGAGATGTTTGGCTTGAATGAAAGTGTCATTCAGATATTCTGTGATCTTGACTATTTTGTTTGCGATTGTGGTTGCTGAATAAATGCACTTACTCAACCGCTGTTGTTTTAATAGAGAAACATTGTTGCAATTTGTAATTATTGGAATTGCTATCAGGAATGTCACTGTTATAATATTTTTTGTTTGTTTTTACCAGGTTTCATAATGTAGACAGAGAGTGCATATCTAAGTCTTTGATATTAATTTATATATTAAATAGCCTATAATAAATCAGTACACTAGATGAGGTAAAATAAACAATGTGTAGGCTATGAGTCCACATTCTATTGATTTGTGCTTATTGGTGGAAGTTCGACACGGGAAAACCACCGCCGCTGAAGTGCCGTACCACCAGCACGAGAGCCCACGAAGCGCGTGCTTGACTGTAGTTTTCACTACCGTGGACTTAGGTCAGGAGCAGAACGACTGAAAGGGAACAGTCTTAAGTCGCTGGGGTATATTTGTAGCAATAGCTAAAAATACATTGTATGGGTCAAAATTATTGATTTTTCTTTTATGCCAAAAATCATTAGGATATTTAAGTAAAGATCATGTTCCATGAAGATATTTTGTAAATTTCTTACCATTATGACTGGTTTTGTGGTCCAGGGTCACAAATTAAAAATGTCTGACAAAATTAACACTACTGCCACAGAACCAAATCTCATGAAAATCATTCTGTTCCAGTATATATATAAAAAAATTAACCAGCTCTCAATTCCCAACCCTAAAAGATAGACAGACGGTGAGAGAAAGTTAAAGAGATAACCGTTGTAGCAGCACATGCTTAGATCCAGTGTTCAAACAGGAAGAAAGAGTGCTAAATACTACAAGATTAGTGTTGTGAGAGTAGCAGAATGCAGTTTGATGTGAAGGTGCCATTAGTTGTCACGAAACTGCTTGCTCTTCTCTCATGCACTCATGTGTGAGAACACCCCAAATGACTTAACCCACAATTCAATGGAAACTTTGAAAGCTCACAAACAACATGTTCACTGCGATCAATAGCTCTTTAAAGTCAGAGCTACGCAGCCATTATAGACTAGCACACACACCAATGTCACTTGGTCACTGTAGCATTCTAGTTTTTGAAATGAGTACCATTGCATAATGTATACCGATGCACATAATATAATAATAATTATTATATTAATAATAATAATAACATTTTAGGCAATATTGAATGTATATACTAGTACTCCAGTGTGTATCTATTTGACGCACAGAAATTACACACTTACACTTTGTTTCTACAGTGGCTCTAGTATCAGATGGTGACTAGTTTTACTGCCAAATTAAAATGCTTACCTTCGGTCTTCGGTCACTTTTCTGTTTTGAATTTTTAAAAATCACAGCTTCATCGGAATGGTACGAAACTTGGTGACTTATGGCATTTGTAATGTGAACACACAAAAAAATTGAGGGCATGACTCGAGCAGACTAAGTGGTCGTAAAAAAAAAATTGTCACACTTGTGGTCTTCGGTCAAAAATGACCGACCATAGGAAATGAATGGGAAATTGACAAAAACACAAAAATTCAGCGAATTGTGATGGTCTGAATTGCAATCTACAAAGCTGCCACAATGCAGAAAAAAAGTACACAGCAATGACGGGGTGAAACTTTAAAACATCAAGAGTGCAAAACCAACAAATCCACTCACACACACACATACACACACTCACAGACACACACACACATACACAATTATACACATTCAAATGAATTGGTATGGCTATAACCATATAGCCATAACGAGTCAGAAAACTGAAATAAGAGGTTGAAATCAGATCAGACCCAGAAAGATTAAGCTCTGATAAAACATTCCTGTTCATTTTTGTTATATTTTTATAGAATTGTAATGTTTTGTGTAACAAAATGCTTTCTCTGTGTTCAAGTTTGACTGTAGTAATAATAATTCCAAAACTGACGCTTCAAATCAACATTTAAAAAAAAAAAAAAAAAATCTAAACCTTTACAAAACGTTGTCTTTGAAAATGTCTAAATATATATCCAAACCCACAACTTAATAAAAATAAGTATTGTCTAAAAACAATTAGAGAATTTATAGGCCTTTTATATAGAGCTATATGGGAATCTATGGGCTAAACCATGGAATTGCAGATGTTTTTCTTATTTTACTCCCACCAGATGGCACTAGTCTGGCTTAAAAAATTTATTTTAAAGGCATTGTCTCTATTTTAACATGAAATACTGCCATAATTGAAAAGTAATAGAAAATAATTGAAAAAATAATTTGTGTATTATTTTCAATGGGAAAAATTTATCATAATTATTGCATAAATATTAATTAGTACCATGAAATTCTCTCAAAATACAAAAGAAAAAATATTATTAAACAAAAATATGTTACATTGATTTTACTGGGGGGAAAAAGTAAAATTTTAGGTGTCCGGTCACTTTTGACCGTGAAGACCACAGGTGTGACTCCCAAATAAGGAGCACCAGAGGGTTAAACCTACATTTACTGCTTTCAGCACAAACAAGAGCTACTAAATATTTGTCCTCTGAAATCACATTTGAAAGCCTGGCTCTTGGCTCTGGCCTCAGAAACATGAGTGTCTAATCCTCGGGCCGTATCAATCTGGTCTGTGAGGCTGAGTGCAGCGGGAGGAGATTGTCCGGGTAAAATGAAAAGTGCTGATGCCAGGAAGCCCAGCGGTAATACTATGGGCCGCTCAGCTGCAATGAACTTTTCTGAATGAATGATGAAGTAACCATGAGCTAAACAAGCTTACTGTTACAAGGGCATCTGTACAGTAACTTTTGTATCACTGAAATTACATCACAACATTTTTTTATTAAAGTCTAGAATGCCCAAACATGCATGAAATGTAATGGCAGGTGGAAAAATGATGCATAGGCTTAAGACTCAAAGCATGTTGAAAAAATATACTTGAACCAAATAAGTTGCAAAATATCTGCCTTGAATATCCATTACTACAAGTAGCAAACCAGAGAACAAAAAGAAGCACACATCCACCATCCTTTGATACAAATACAAGTTGTGGCTGAAAAAAATCTAATCTAAACACTATAGATACAATTTAGTGCAAACTCAAACTCATTGTATCTGTTCTTACAGCTTACGAGCCAAAACAACATCCTTCATCTTGATAAAGTCTTGTCTCTCGTTATATTCAACACAGACTTTCAACACATCACAATTAAAAACAGATTGAAACTTCAGTTACACAATACACCAACACACAGTGTTGCTTTTCATTATAAAATCACGAAGACATCATGAAAAAATTATAATCGCTTTTTTTTTTCAACATAGCGATCAAGTGAACTCTTTGGTGGTTAGTTTCCTATGGAAATTCTTTTTCAGTTGACACCACAGGGAACAAGAACTAGTATTCAAATTTGAAATTTGAGATCACATGATCTTGTTATGCTGTTGTACTTTGAAAATATTCTGTGATTGGTATAACCAACCACAACATTAAAAACCATTAAACCTAGTTATACTAAAATGTACAATGAGTCACTTAAAACCTCCAAACTTTTAATATTTGATTACTTCCTTCAAAATATTACAAATTAAATACAAATCCAAAATAGGAAGAACATGTATATTAAAATAAAGGTTTGGCAAATCCTACTTAATTACATCTAAGATGTGGGAAAGCCAAGGAGAAATTTTGGGGTCAGTAAGTTTTACTTTTATTCAGTAAGGACACAATGTCTTGATCAAAAGTCTTTTGAATTGTCTAAAAAATATATTATGTTAAAAATAAATGCTGTTCTTTTGAACTTTCTATTTATCAAAGTATCTTGAAAAAAATTTATCAGGGTGTCCACAAAAATATTAAACGACATCAATTTCAACACCGATAATACATTTCTTGAGCATAAAATCATCATATTAGAATGATTTCTGAAGGATCATGTAACATTCCTGTTCATTTTTGTTATATTTTTATAGAATTGTAATGTTTTGTGTAACAAAATGCTTTCTCTGTGTTCAAGTTTGACTGTAGTAATAATAATTCCAAAACTGACGCTTCAAATCAACATTTAAAAAAAAAAAAAAAAAATCTAAACCTTTACAAAACGTTGTCTTTGAAAATGTCTAAATATATATCCAAACCCACAACTTAATAAAAATAAGTATTGTCTAAAAACAATTAGAGAATTTATAGGCCTTTTATATAGAGCTATATGGGAATCTATGGGCTAAACCATGGAATTGCAGATGTTTTTCTTATTTTACTCCCACCAGATGGCACTAGTCTGGCTTAAAAAATTTATTTTAAAGGCATTGTCTCTATTTTAACATGAAATACTGCCATAATTGAAAAGTAATAGAAAATAATTGAAAAAATAATTTGTGTATTATTTTCAATGGGAAAAATTTATCATAATTATTGCATAAATATTAATTAGTACCATGAAATTCTCTCAAAATACAAAAGAAAAAATATTATTAAACAAAAATATGTTACATTGATTTTACTGGGGGGAAAAAGTAAAATTTTAGGTGTCCGGTCACTTTTGACCGTGAAGACCACAGGTGTGACTCCCAAATAAGGAGCACCAGAGGGTTAAACCTACATTTACTGCTTTCAGCACAAACAAGAGCTACTAAATATTTGTCCTCTGAAATCACATTTGAAAGCCTGGCTCTTGGCTCTGGCCTCAGAAACATGAGTGTCTAATCCTCGGGCCGTATCAATCTGGTCTGTGAGGCTGAGTGCAGCGGGAGGAGATTGTCCGGGTAAAATGAAAAGTGCTGATGCCAGGAAGCCCAGCGGTAATACTATGGGCCGCTCAGCTGCAATGAACTTTTCTGAATGAATGATGAAGTAACCATGAGCTAAACAAGCTTACTGTTACAAGGGCATCTGTACAGTAACTTTTGTATCACTGAAATTACATCACAACATTTTTTTATTAAAGTCTAGAATGCCCAAACATGCATGAAATGTAATGGCAGGTGGAAAAATGATGCATAGGCTTAAGACTCAAAGCATGTTGAAAAAATATACTTGAACCAAATAAGTTGCAAAATATCTGCCTTGAATATCCATTACTACAAGTAGCAAACCAGAGAACAAAAAGAAGCACACATCCACCATCCTTTGATACAAATACAAGTTGTGGCTGAAAAAAATCTAATCTAAACACTATAGATACAATTTAGTGCAAACTCAAACTCATTGTATCTGTTCTTACAGCTTACGAGCCAAAACAACATCCTTCATCTTGATAAAGTCTTGTCTCTCGTTATATTCAACACAGACTTTCAACACATCACAATTAAAAACAGATTGAAACTTCAGTTACACAATACACCAACACACAGTGTTGCTTTTCATTATAAAATCACGAAGACATCATGAAAAAATTATAATCGCTTTTTTTTTTCAACATAGCGATCAAGTGAACTCTTTGGTGGTTAGTTTCCTATGGAAATTCTTTTTCAGTTGACACCACAGGGAACAAGAACTAGTATTCAAATTTGAAATTTGAGATCACATGATCTTGTTATGCTGTTGTACTTTGAAAATATTCTGTGATTGGTATAACCAACCACAACATTAAAAACCATTAAACCTAGTTATACTAAAATGTACAATGAGTCACTTAAAACCTCCAAACTTTTAATATTTGATTACTTCCTTCAAAATATTACAAATTAAATACAAATCCAAAATAGGAAGAACATGTATATTAAAATAAAGGTTTGGCAAATCCTACTTAATTACATCTAAGATGTGGGAAAGCCAAGGAGAAATTTTGGGGTCAGTAAGTTTTACTTTTATTCAGTAAGGACACAATGTCTTGATCAAAAGTCTTTTGAATTGTCTAAAAAATATATTATGTTAAAAATAAATGCTGTTCTTTTGAACTTTCTATTTATCAAAGTATCTTGAAAAAAATTTATCAGGGTGTCCACAAAAATATTAAACGACATCAATTTCAACACCGATAATACATTTCTTGAGCATAAAATCATCATATTAGAATGATTTCTGAAGGATCATGTGACACTGAAGACTGAAGTAATTGATGCTGAAAATTTAGCTTTGCCATCACAGAAATAAATTACATTTTAAATTAAAATAGAAATAGAAAACAGTTATTCAAATAGTTATTTACTAACTGTATTTTCGATCAAATAAATGTAGCCTTGATGAGCATAAGAGACTTATTTTATAAACAGTCCAAACATTTGAACGGTATTGCATAAATATCACTAGCTCCTGATTCAGATGATATTCTTCATCTGTGCACATGCATGTTGATGCATTTTGGAAGTCAGTTACCTCTGCTGATCCTTTGTTTCTCTCCGCTCAGGATTCCTGGGGTGTCAATCACACTGATGCTCTCCAGAACAGGGTTGGGCAGCTGGGCACACACAAACCTGAGGGCCAACCCAAACAAACCAGAGTCACACTCAAGGACACTGCAGAAGTCTTCCAAGCACATGACTGGCACACTAACCATCAGTTTCCACACTTTTATGCTTCATTCTTGATTTGAGCTTGTCGTCGTCTTTGCTCTCTCTTCAAACTGAAAATAGCCTATACATTTGTCATGGAGTAAAAATTGCTCTCTGATTTCACACTGCTATAAAGTCCCAAATTTCCAAAACCATCAAGTCGTAGTAACTTGGCATGGAGCAGAGTGCCATAAATACTTATTTTGTTACCATTTACGGCAGTAGTTTGACCAAGCTGGACATAGTAAAACATAAAAAGCAGGACAGACTTCACATTTTTATAGCCTGAGAAAAAAGTCTGCTCCGAGATGCTTTAATAACAAGCCAAAAACTAGTATGCGTGGCTTTTGTGGCTTAGTTTGTGAACTAGGCCCAGAAAAAGTGTGTCATGTTTTGGAGTGAATCACTAAGGACCTGAGGCTATAGGGAAACATTATCCTAACATTATTTATTCTCCTTTTGACAGTCCCTACTATAACACGTTGGACACAAACAACTTGAAACCACTGAAGAGCACATTCTAGCAACTACATTTACAGAACATCTGGCATCAGACCACACGCTAGTACAATATATGTAGTGGATGAGGCCAAATATGAAAGTTAAGCAGGAAAGTTTTATTTACTATGGGAAACTACTCAAAACCAAACTTCAATCTAGTTAAAGAGATATATATATATATATAAATTTGATGCGCTGACGCCAGCCTCAGTCCACTCCTTGTGAAGCTCCCCCAAATTCTTGCTGGTGCACCTTTTCCTACCACACTTTTTCCTTCCACTCAACTTTCTATGAATATGCTTGGATACAGCACTCTGTGAACAACCAGCTTCTTTAGCAATGAACTTTTGTGGCTTACCCTCCTTCTGGACATCTGTCAAGTCAGCAGTCTTCCCCGTGATCGTGTAGCCTACTGACCCAGACTGAGAGACCATTTAAAGGCTCAGGAAACCTTTGCAGGTGTTTTGAGGTAATTAGCTGATTTGGGTGTGACACCATGACTTTCCAATATTGAACTTTTTCACAATATTCTAATTTTCTGAGACACTGAATTTTGGGTTTTCATCATCTGTAAGCCATAATCATCAAAATTTCAAGAAATAAAGGCTTGAAATATTTCACTCTATGAGTAATGAATCTATATATGGGTTTCACTTTCTGAAATGAGTGACAAAAAATATTGACCTTTTTCATGATATTCAAATTTTTTGAGATGTACCTGTATATATATACCATTTTGCTTGCTTTGTCAAATAATTTTTTGTGTAATTCTATGCACTACTAAACCATGTACACTGAGCTGCTGCTATTTGTGAATTTATAAATGATATACTTATCTATAAATAAATCTGAAAACAAGGGCAGTTGTCTCAGGCATTTCAAATTACATAAACCCACAGCCAATGCATGGCATGTAATAGCTCATGAATATGTTTACTATCTCCATGTTACAAAATGTGGAGAGAAAAATTGCATTTGCAGAAATATATCAGAGGTTAAAGGGATAGTTCTCCCAACAATGAAAAATCCTGTAACTATTTGCTTACAGTTATGTCATTCTTTTCTTTGCGTGGAACACAAAGGATAATATTTTTTAAAAATGACCATTTTTGTCCATAAAATGGAGGTCAATATTGTTGTGGCCCCCATTTACATTAATATGGACATTCTTCAAAATATCTTTGTGTTTTGCAGAAGAAAGAAAGTCATACATGTTTGGAACGACATGAGGATGAGTAAATAATGACTAATAGTGCTTGCGTTTCTGGGTGAACTTTTCCTTTAAAGTGCGTGTTGCTGCTCTTCTGACAGAATTACATGAGAAATATTCAAAAATATGCAGGCTTTGCTATTGCAAAAGGCAAAGAGACAATTTTCTCAAGACAAGAAAATTGTCTCAATTTTCTCAAGACAAGAAAATTTGCACAACAAGCAGCACAGTCTGCCAAACCATCAGACTACGCAGTACAGCAAAGACCACCTGCAAAAATAATCACATGCATTCGATTGCATCACTTGGAGGTTTTATAAAGGACTGTTACTCTATCATACACAATTTTATTGTGTAATTTTAAGACTGTGAATGACAGCCTGTTTAATAATATGCTGGTGAGCTCGATGGTATGATGTTGGATCAGACAGCATGAGGAAACTCAATCAAGAGAAGGAATGTTGCCTAGCACTAGCCCCCCTCTGTCACATCATCATAAGACAGGAAGACCATGTTACATATGCAAACCTCTGCCCAGACTAAAGCTCTAAATGTTTCACTCGAAAGTTTAGCTGAACATGTCCATTTTAATAAATACGAGAACTAAAATAAAACACACTGTTTTATCAGTGTTTTATTCCCACCTGTTAAGGAAGGCATTGCCAAAGGCGTTGAGTTTCCGAAAGGGTTTTTTGGGATCCACTACCAGAGCATTTCCTGGTATTAGTCCCTCCATGGTGCCGTGCATCACTGCTATGAAGGAGTCAGTTGTGGGTTCTGGACCAATCCGCATACCAGGGAAGTCCTGCTCCAGAAGATATCTATTTTTAAAAACAATGCACGCACAAATGCATTTAGATGACTGAAAACGCTTCTAATGGCGCTTATCATGTGTAAAATATGACAATTATGTTGTTGATTTGAGAAAGTTTGGTTATTTAAAATCGTTTCAGTTAAAAAATACTGTGTATTCAATATATATGAAGCATTTTTACATATAGAGTCCAAGAACACAGAGAAAGCTCCTTTTCTGCACTTTTTCTAATTGAATTAACTTTTTAAATTTTCAACATAATTTTGTTGGAAATTTGAATAAAAAAATAAGTTAGTTATTTTAAAATAAAGAATCTTAAATGTCTTAATCGTTTTATGTCATAATTTTTAGATTTGTCAATTTTTAAATTGTATAAACTTTTAGTTTATTTCCATGTTTACATAAAAAAAAATCCCTAAATTCCAATGTGTTCTCAGATGTTTGGAACATGTTTATCCACTCTTTGGTGTCCATTCCTGTAATGGAAGCCTCATGTATTGTATTCTTTTTTTTTTTTTTTAAATAAATTAATACTTTTATGATTGATCAAAGGTGACAGTAAATTGATCAAAGGTGACAAAAAATTTATAAAGCAACAAAAATGTGCATTTCAAATAAATGTTGTTTTGACCTTTCTATTCGTCAACGAATCCTGAAAAAAATGTATCAGTTTCCACAAAAATCTTAAGCAATTGTTTTTTTTTTATAAAAATAAATGTTTCTTGAGCACAAAATCAATATATTAGAATGATTTCTGAATTTAGCTGGTAAGACTATGATTCAGATGAGTTCTACTGCTGTTAAAAGGAACAGTGCTAAGATCACACTCTAATGGAGAATGTGAGTTTGCTAAGATGATGTTTACTCTTCTCAGCACAGAGCCATTCAAACAGACCCTGCTGTGGACATGTGACGGCACTGAGACTGTTTGGAAAACAGTGCAGGTAAAAATCAGTCTGAGTAACTACAGGACACTTGGCTTCAACTGAGAACTTATTAGCTGCAGTTTATGCCAGTAACACAAAAGTGTAAACAGGACACTGGTGTCATTTATGATAGGATATTTTGCCATGGCCAATATATGACCCTGGACAACAAAACCAGTCATAAGGGTCAATTTTTTTAAATTGAGATTTATCCGTTGATGTATGGTTTGTTAGGATAGGACAATATTTGGACGAGATACAACTATTTGAATATCTGGAATCTGAGGGTGCAAAAAAATCAAAATATTGAGAAAATCGCCTTTAAAGTTGTCCAGATGAAGTTCTTAGCCATGCATATTACTAATCAAAAATTACGTTTTGATATATTTACGGTAGGAAATTTACAAAATATCTTCATGGAACATGATCTTTACTTAATATCATAATGATTTTTGGCATAAAAGAAAAATCAATAATTTTGACCCATACAATGTATTTTTAGCTATTGCTACAAATATACCCCAGCGACTTAAGTCTGGTTTTGTGCTCCAGGGTCACATATATCTAATACAGAGGAAGTTATCTATTGCTTTTCTGTAACCCACTCTCACAATCATTCCAGTGATATCATAAAACAACATTAAAAAAAATCTCTACCATTCAAACGTTCGGGATCAATATGATTTTTTTTTTAAAGAAATTAATACTTTTATTCAGCAAGAATGCATCAAATTTACCAAAAGTGACATTAAACACACTTATAAAGTACAAAAAATATTTATATTTTTAAATGCAAACTTTCTATCCATTTTATTCAAGAACGCTAAAATAAATGTATCACAGTTTTCAGCATTGATAATAATAAGCACCAAATCAGCATATTAGAATGATTTCTGAAAGATCATGTGACACTGAAGATTGGAGTAATGGGTGCTTACAAAACAGTTACAAAACCCCAGGACCGACAGTGGTGGATGTAGGGATGAAATAATATGTGGCAAGTTCATTTGAGCATTTGAATTGGTCAGCTAGAATGATTGCTCTCACATCCCTGACATTATAATGAAGTGTTTCATGGGCTTTCTCACATTCAGGAAGCACACATAAAAAGCTGAGCTTATTTACTTTCATAGTTATGTGTTCAGTCAGCAGAACAGCCGCTGTGTCCACTGAGGCTCTCATGACCCTGATGAATAATGCACAGGAGGAAAGAGAGCCAGAGCGAAAATAAGGAGGCACATTTGTTATTGCCAGGACAACACCTCACTCTCACATTTAACACTCACCTCAAGCAAAAACACTAATAAAGTAGACTCAAATGAAATGCTTGCTTAATGAAATTGCTAATATATCTACAACTTGGCAATGAATTCAGAATAATGTTCAGGTTAGTCTTAAAAATGTTGAAATGACCACATGAGTCCTTCTAAAAAAGGATATCTGGTATGTCTCCATCCACATTTACATCTCTTAAAGGGGTCATATGATGCGATTTCAATTTTTCCTTTCTCTTTGGAGTGTTACAAGCTCTTGGTGCATAAAGAAGATCTGTAAAGTTGCAAAGACTAAAGTCTCAAATCCAAAGAGATATTCTTTATAAAAGTTAAGAGTCAACCACGCCTACCTAAAACGGCTCGTTCTAACACGCCCCCACATGTCTACGTCACTATGTGGGAAGATTTGCATAACGCCGCCCAAATGTTCACGCAAAGGAAGAAGGCGTAACTTTTATTAGTTCGCGCTGTGGATCGCCGGATCGGCTTTCACCGTGGACAAAGCGGAGTCCAGCCTGGGGTCGTCACAAGTGGTTTCCGCAAGCCCGCCCGCCGCCGTTCACTCAAGCCGGCCTCCGCTCACTCTAGCCCGCCGTGTGTGATGCTGTTTCTCGTTGTGAAAGCAAAACTACTTTGTTTGCCTCGTTTATAATGGGTTTTAATGTTTTTGTCTTGTTGCTCCAGCCGGGACAAGGCATCACAGTATGGTAAAGGGAGTAACATTTCCGTCACACGCTTGAGGTATTCGGCCAATCACAACGCACTGGATAGCTTGCCAATCAGAGCACACCTCGCTTTTCAGACCGATGAGCTTTGTAAAAATCGACGCGTTTCAGAAAGGCGGGGCATAGAGGAGAAACAATAATGTACAGTATGTGGAAAATAATGTGTTTTTTTAACCTTAAACTCCATAAACACATTTCATTACACCAAATACACAAAATAATGTTCTTTTTAGCAACATCATATGACCCCTTTAACTTTTCTACATTCTGGAACCTATTAGTGACAAGTTACTATTGCAATTCTTGAGTCGTTGGAAGTGTCTCTCGTTGCCTGGTGATCTTTAGCAGTCTGTTGCCTTTAATCTTGATCCAATGTAGACCCGTAAACCTTAAATCACCCAGCAGACAACCATCACACCACAGCAGCAACATTGTGTCATACAGATACATCTTAGAGCTGGAGCCAGGCCTGGTCTGTTTACAAGGTAACCGTCTCTGTCAAAGCTAAAATTATAGTACTATGTTAAGAACTTTGTTTAGCATGTAACATCAAGATCTGTATTCAATGAACACAGAAATGAGGTTCTCATGTAAACAGATTAATGATATCTGTAGCACAGAAGTCATGAAATATTTTGGCTTAAACTTCTCGTCCATTACGTTTTAATCTATTTACATGCTTCTCAAACAGATGAATCAGTCTTGCTTCATAAAGCTTTTGTAAAGTTGCACATGTGTTCTCTCAATATAATTAAGTCCTCGTGGTGAACTGACAAGGAGGCATTAACAATCTATAGGATTGTGAGGAATCTCACATGGAACTTGCAAAACTGTTTTTTAGGTGTTACAAATGTGATTGCTACAGTTATTTATATATACAACATACTGAAGAGGCATGTCAAAACATGACTATATCAATAAATCATAAAATCTCACAGAATATTGTGAGATTTTATTGAAATGCTCTATTGTTGAGAGCTTCTCACAGTCTTATTATTATTATTATATTATAACGTATTATCATCAATAACATTATAACATTAATAAATATTACATTAAATACTACTTAAAATATAATTACTTAATGCACATTAAAATAGTTAGAAATGATAAAAAGTACTATATAAGGCGAATATATATTTGTATGTGTGTGTGTGTGTATATATATATATATTTATATATATATATATTACATACAACAAGTATGATGCATTATATAATGTTTCTGCATGTAATGTATAATTTAAATATAATAAAGTGCTTAATTATAAAGTTTCCTGACTGGTGTCTTTAAAGGGCTCAGGACACCAGAAATGGTTTTACAGGAGCCAAAACTCCCATCTTACCTTATGAAGCTCGTTTTGCCAGTGGAATACTGTCCCACCAGGAGAACCATTGGCTTATTGTCAAAATCTGCATCCTCCAAAGCGGGTGAGTGAAACTCGTGGAATTTGTAGTGCTCCTCCAGTGGAAGCAGTTTGGTTTTGTAAAGCTTCTTGAGTCCTTCACTGACAGTCTGGAAGACCTCTGGATCTTTCTTCCTCCTGTCATCGGTACCCAACCAGCTGAACATGATGCAACTCGAGTATAGGCAACCGTAGACGATATACCTGTTTTTTTTTTCTTGTATAATTATTTCACAATATGCGCAAACGAGCCGAAGACCTATTCAAATGAATTGATTTGCACTGACGTCGATGTATTTTAAGAGTCCATTGAAACTGTTCCCTTGTCTCTAGGCCACTCACGACACAAAACGCACAAATGACTAGACCATAATTACAAAATATGATGCATTATATAATATTCTGCTTATATGTTACGGTCGAAAACATGGCCAAAACAGGCTGCCTTTCATTCCGACTTTGTTGGAATAAAAGCGCGCGCCGCTAGAAGCTACAATGTACTACTGAGCAAATGCAAGAGATACAATTTCTATTATGAAAGAAAATAGAAAAGAAAACGAGCGCCAAATCCTCCAGTAGAGCAGATTCACTCACGATGACAGGCGTTCACAGGCTTCCCACTGCAGCAGATTTAAATGCCAGTGCGCTGTAGAAACCCGACACTAGAGGAAATGCCCCACTGGCAAAGCCCCACCCAGAACACAAGAGCTCCAGTCAGGGATGCAGCGCCATTGTAGCGGATGGTGATGGTTGGTACCGCTGCTGCTCCGGTTTTCTTCCAGAGATTCTCATCTACATCAGTAAAATGACTGGTGCATAAAAACATACTTCAAGAATGTTAATGTTAATTTTAATAATACGATATATAATATAATATAATATAATATAATATAATATAATATAATATAATGCCCCAGCATCCCCACGACCCTACAGGACATGTGATTTAGAAAATGTATGGATAATAATATAATATAATATAATAAATATAATATAATATAATATAACAATTTAATATAACGACATTACAGTATAATATTAGTTTACACTAAATACATGCATCTATAATACATTTTTAAAAATCTCATTAACAGATGATCAGTAAGAAAAAATTCATTATTTTTTAGAATTAGAGAAATTTTAATCATTTACTGTAGAACATCTCCTACAATATATGTAAAAAAAAAGCAAAAATATATAATATATATTTGCGTATTTAATGTATAAAAATAAACCTAAACCAAGTGTGGTTGGAAATGTTCACCTAGTGGCAAGCCTTTGTAGAACAATAAACTTGATAATGAAGCATGCTAAAAAAAAAAGGAGGGGGTTATTATATTATAATCTAAATTAAATTATATCTAGCCTACATACTGTATATAATGGTATGTTCAGTTTAGTGTTGATTGTTATAACTTATTCTGTAAAGAAAGACTGAGGTGGGCCGAAAGACCCAATCAAGTAATCAAGCATGACATAATAATTTAAATATACTGAAAGATAAGTCTGCAGGCAACATTCAGCATAGTGGGAGGGTACTATGTACAGTACTTCAGAGCAGTCGAAGAGGATTCAGTAAATATTTTTTATATTTAAATGATATTTCCACAATGACGAAACCTTGTGTAAATGATTTTTTGGGGGCATTTTTGGTCGCTTTAAACACGTAAATAGATTAAATCAACAGAAAATAGAAAGCAAGTCATTTTATCAATTCATGTTTCATTTCCAGCAAATATGAACCGAATACAACGAGTGTAACAGAACATACCACTAGATGCAATAAGACAACGAAACACTAACCTGGGTAGCCCAATTAAAGATGACTGCTGTAATTGATTTTTCAATATTTCTTCCGAGTGTTTATTCTTAAATGTGTATACAGAAATTAACACTGTATAGTGATGTACAATAACATTTGTGGACACTCATTGTCCTTTTAAACTATAAAGTTTTGTGTTTCATAAAGCTGTGGATGAATGTAAACGAAAGCGAAGATACATTGCCTGTCAAACCTTACAAACACTCACGTACATCACAGAGTGGAAACTGTGACTATACGCTTTCACCACTAGATGTCTCTCTCACTCACACAATAGATTTTGATCTTTCATTTCAAAGTTGAATTCAAGTCGAGGACAAAAACATAGGGTAGGATTACTGCATAAACAAATGAAAACAAACTGCTCCTGTAATTAGATCATATTATTATTCCATTCTTGTGAGAGATAATAATTATTGTGCCAGATAATAGATGTAATATGCTGTGAAGCAGTTTCGTCATGTAATGGAGAGCAGAAACAAATTCCTCTCCTTTGTGTTTTTGATGAAAGCAAACAACCATGACAAGTTTTCCTAGATGAGGGGCAGAATTTTTATAATTGAAAGAGGAAGATAATTGAAACCTGGCTGTTTAATATTCAGGACCTGTATTGTATTCCACTTTTGTCCTTGTTAGTGGCTGATGAAGCACAACAGATATGAAGACGCACTTCTGCTAAGCTCTGTTTCATGTGCATGAAGGCCTGAGGCTGTTCGTATTGCTCTCTGAATCCCCATTACAAGAGCCAACTGTTGTTCAGTTGTACTGTGACACAACAGCAGTTCACCTAATGGACGATCAAAGCAAAATAAGCAACCTGTTACACACGATAAGAAGACTTTTGCCCTTGTAGCACTGTGGAAATGTCTTAATTTAACAGGAAACTGCACTGTATCAAATCTAAACAAGTATCAAATACTATTAAAGGGACAGTTCACCAAAAATAGAAATTCTTCATTTATTCACCTTTTTGCATGATTTTTATTTATTTATTTATTTTTTTGGTTACCATTTGGTCACCATTGATTTACACTGTATGGTAAGGTAGTTTTCCTATAAGAACTGTTTTAGCTATTATTAGAAGGATAGTTCATCCAAAAATGATTCATTCTCATGTTGTTACAAAACTTTAAGACTTTTTTTTCTTCTGTGAAAAAGACAATATTTTCAATAACGTGCATACAGCATCATGCATTTATTTTGAAATACTGACCCCTATTCATCTTATTACATGACTACACACACAATAATGGACAAAAAAAATTAATTTGCGTTGAAATTATTTAATTTACTTATTGTCCTATAATTTACCATTAGGCCTATTGTCCTAAAACCTCCGCTACAAAAAAATGAATCAATTTCAGTGTACAAATCAATCAGCCTAGCACGAATAAATAAATATTAAAATAGTATTCTGAAATTTCAGACAATGGAATGCTGCAACTGACCAATCAGAATCAAGTATTGTAGAGAGCTGCGTCTTAATTTTATTTTTGGGTGTGAACTATTCCTTTAACGTAGCCATAAACTTTATGGAAGCCGTTGGAATGCAATCTTGACTGAGGTTGCAGGAGGTATTTTAGTACATTTTGAGGGAACAATGAAAGGAGACAGTCTCGTAAAGCAGAGAGAGAGGTGGATACCTGGGGAGCGCGATGCTCCATCTGTCTTATCATATTTAAGGAATAAATCTCTGGGGCAGCTCGCGCAGACTTGATTTATAATGTGTCATACATCCTGACAAGGTCACCAGGCATAGCATCTATGAGCAGCAGCGTGTGTTTGTGTGATTCTGTCACTTATATGGAGTCCATGGAAGCTATGCAAACCTGCTGCTTGTTTGTGCCATTTCACTCGTGAATTCTGAATCTGGGCAAATCTCTGTATAGTAATATCGCAAATGGAGGTTACTTAAATGAATCTGTCATCCTGCATTTATCTTCTTGTGATTCTGTCAAATGTCCAATTACCTACAGTTCATGGCTGTGTAGCATTACATACAGACTTAATGTATTGATAGGAAAAACATCATTTTCTCTTACTCGCTCCTCTTGAGCTGTGATGTGGGCTGGCGGCTCATTCTGAGTCAAGTCAAGTCAAGTCACCTTTATTTATATAGTGCTTTTAACAATACAGATTGCGTCAAAGCAACTGTATAGCACTAATTAGGAAAATAGTGTGTCATTAATGCAAAATGACAATAGTAAACACTCAATTTTCAGTTAAAGGCAGTTCATCATTGAATTCAGTGATGTCATCATCCAGCTCAGTTCAGTTTAAATAGTATCTGTGCAATCAAGTCGACGATATCGCTGGAAATTAAGTGTCCCCAACTAAGCAAGCCAGAGGCGACAGCGGCAAGGAACCAAAACTCCATCGGTGACAGAATGGAGAAAAAACCTTGGGAGAAACCAGACTCAGTCGGGGGCCAGTTCTCCTCTGGCCAGACGAAACCAGCAGTTCAATTCCAGGCTGCAATTAAAGTCACATTGAGCAGAGGACTCGACTGGTTCCTGTGGTCTTGTCCCGGTGGCCGTCTAGGAGACAAGGTCTTTACTGGGGATCTGTCTCTGGGGATCATCTAGTTGTCCTGATTTCCGCTGACATTCAGGGCTGTTAGAGGTCATCTCTAGGTGCTGATCCACCATCTGATCTGGATACAGACTGGATCTGGTGG
>NW_015555808.1:765750-766286 GCF_001515605.1 Sinocyclocheilus anshuiensis | reverse complement strand
CAGTTCTCCTCTGGCCAGACGAAACCAGCAGTTCAATTCCAGGCTGCAATTAAAGTCACATTGAGCAGAGGACTCGACTGGTTCCTGTGGTCTTGTCCCGGTGGCCGTCTAGGAGACAAGGTCTTTACTGGGGATCTGTCTCTGGGCCTCATCTGGTTGTCCTGGTCTCCGCTGACATTCAGAGCTGTAGAGGTCATCTCTAGGTGCTGATCCACCATCTGGGCTGGATACGTACTGAATCCGGGTGACTGCAGTGGCCATCTGATCCGGATACAGACTGGATCTGGTAGCTACTGTGACCTCGGAATAAGAAAGAAACAGGCTATTAGCGTAGATGCCATTCTTCTAACGATGTAGCAAGTACATCGGGTGTTATGGGAAGTGTTCCCGGTTCCGGTTGTCCTAATAAATTTTGCCTAACAATCCTTTAACGGATTTGAATATTAGAAATGTCTTAGTGTGTTATGTGTAAGCCAGGTTAAAGAGATGGGTCTTTAATCTAGATTTAAACTGACAGAGTGTGTCTGCCTCCCGAA
>NW_015555808.1:765402-765661 GCF_001515605.1 Sinocyclocheilus anshuiensis | reverse complement strand
GCCCGCAGTTGATTTTGATATTCTAGGTATTATCAAATTGCCAGAGTTTTGAGAACGCAGCGGACGTGGCGGACTATAATGCAATAAGAGCTCATTCAAATATGAGGTGCTAAACCATTAAGGGCTTTATAAGTAATAACCAAGATTTTTAAATCTATACGATGTTTAATAAGGAGCCAGTGCAGTGTTGACAGAACCGGGCTAATATGGTCATACTTCCTGGTTCTAGTAAGAACTCTAGATGCTGCATTTTGGACCA
>NW_015555808.1:754039-765144 GCF_001515605.1 Sinocyclocheilus anshuiensis | reverse complement strand
TGCAGAACAACCCCACAATAAAGCATTACAATAATCTAACCTTGAGGTCATGAACGCATGAATTAACATTTCTGCATTTGACATTGAGAGCATAGGTCGTAATTTAGATATATTTTTGAGATGCAGTTTAACAAATGCTAGAAACGTGGCTTTCAAAGGAAAGATTGCTATCAAATAGCACACCTAGGTTCCTAAGTGATGACAAAGAATTGACAGAGCAGCCATCATGTGTTAGACAGTGTTCTAGGTTATTACATGTGGAGTTTTTAGGTCCTATAATTAACACCTCTGTTTTTACAGAATTTAGCAGTAAGAAATTACTCGTCATCTAGTTTTTTATATCGACTATGCATTCTGTTAGTTTTTCAAATTGGTATGTTTCGCCGGGCCACAAAGAAATATAGAGCTGAGTATCATCAGCATAACAGTGAAAGCTAACACCGCATTTCCTGATGATATCTCCCAAGGGTAACATGTAAAGCGTGAAAAGTAACGGCCCTAGTACTGAGCCTTGAGGTACTACATACTGCACTTGTGATCGATATGAGCATTTAACAGTTTGAGTGACTCCACAAGGATCCAATTATACACACATATTAAGCCATACAGTGGAGTTTTTAATAGCATAAATGCAGAGGTGTATTTTTCAATCCAGTTAAAATTATGGCTATGTCAGGTGTTGGGTGTTTTGCAGTTAGCTCTGGACAATCCAGTCTCAAGAAATATCACAAATTATATTGCTTTACAGTAATATCTCAGTTGTTCCTTCTAGACGGCAGTGAGATTAAAGGAATAGTTCATCCAAAACTGAAAATCTGTGGAAAATTTACTCACCAATGGATTTTCTGCAGTGAATGGGTGAGTTCAGAATGAGAGTTCAAACAGCTGATAAAAACATCACAATAATTCACACAACTCTTCACGTCTTATGAAACAAATCCATCATTATCTTTATATTATCTTTTAACTGTTGCTTCCAAATGCCAAAATACAAGTCCATAATCCATAATAATGCTTCCTGCAGTGAAAAAGTCCATCTCCTGTTGTCCTCCACATCAAAATCCACCAACATATATGTTTAGAATGGTTTTGAACTGTTTTTGCATGTAAACAGTGCTTGATCTGTGCATATTTCTCTCCTGATTCAGATGAGATTACTTTCACTGTACTCATATTTTAGCAGGAAGCAATGGTTTGTTAAAAATGTTTTAATTATGAATTAGTTTTTTTTCTTTTTTTCTTTTTCTTTTTTTTTACAAACAAACAGCTTTTCACTTCCCAAGATGTTATTTGATAGACTATAGTCATGTGGATTACTTGTGATGTTTTTATCAGCTGTTTGAACACTCATTCTGACGGCACCCATTTACTGAGCAAGTGATGTAATGCTAAATTTCTCCAAATCTGTTCAGATGAAGAAACAAATTCATCTGCGTCTTGGATGGCCTGAGGGTGAGTACATTTTCTGCAATTATTCATGTTTTGGTGAACTATTCCTTTAACTGGGGAGTAAAAGAAAACCTAGGAACACCTCAGTCATTTCAGATGAGATCTCAGCTGTGATTTGCCAAGATACTAAAGTATGCAATGAAATGTCAGCAAGCTCTATATGAACTATTAATAATTTTATTACAAAATGTTTGAGTCATGCTACCCACATTCATTTTATAGCTATATAGTTACTTAATGAACAGTATGTCAACAACTGTCAAATTTTTCTATTTTTATTTCTCCTAAAGGAAATTTAAAAGAAATAATAGACACAATATAAACAGAGCTCATTAACTAAAAGTATGATGTTGCTGAGCTTCTTGTGGATTAATAATTTGTACAGTACATGATATTCCCAAAAAAAGTTTGTCTTCATAATTTTTTATCATAATCTTTTTACTTCTTATTTTTCATGACCAAATCAGTTCCTAGTGGACGAAATCCCACCATTTATTCTCATTTGATATCCCGTTTCCTAGAAATATATTATGGAATTAAAATGGTTGTGAATGCTGTTTGATGTTGAATTTGAATAAAACAATGTTTGAGCAATGCACTAAACAACATTTAAGCAATAACATATCCTCTGAGAGGACTAACGGTTTTTCAGTCACACTTTTTTATCATAAGTTACACAAAAATAATAATGAATGCATAGTGAATAGAGTTCAAAGGGATAAGATAAAAAGGCATAATATGCATGCAAATATATGAGTGTATGGTGGTGGGAGTGATGGAGGATTTGAAAGGAGGACAGAGTGAGATGTGAAAATCACCCGGCCTGATCACTAATGGTGAGGAAGCTATTGGACTGATGTACTAAACTCAGGTGGGTCAGAACCACAGGCAGATTAGTGAGTCAATCATAGAGCACTCCCATCCACAGCAGGATTAAACAGCACTGTAAATGTGTGGCCTGTATCAAATATTACTGCCCTACACTAATAGCTGAACATTATTATGGCCATTACGGCAATTCAGTGTTCCCACAATGTCCAGAATCATGCCTCTGATTTTCTGTGACTTACAGAAAAAGATCAATGTTAGAAATAATGCTGATTTTATTACGCTAAATTCTCTATTCTGTTTTAGATTGTTACATTATGATCTTATTGTGCTTCTTTAGTGGTCGATGAGATTTCACTTTTTATATGAAGGCATTTTCAGTTTAATATCTGCAGAAATGACTTATTCTGGTTCTAGTGTAGATTCCCATCCTGTGCATAAAGACGTGATTTATTTTGAAATGTATTCAAGCCTTTAGGATTGTAAGGGTCACCCTTCATGGCTATTTAAAGTATGATATCTTTGGTCATTTTCAGTTAACAAAAATATGTGCTAAGAACGTTTTGTTTATTAAGTTAAAATGCTTATTAAGTATGAAAACATTATTTTGGAATCTTCTGTGAATGTTCAAAGCATCCATTGAAAAAAAAAAAAATTTTACTTTTTTTTATTTGGTTATGCAAAGAGACTCCATTCCCATTCCATTTTACATTCCATCATTTTGCAAACATTATGGGAATGTTACTTTTGAATGCTTTAATAATTTGGAACATTATTAAAGATCCAATAACTTTGAACGAACATTCTATTAATATTGCTGAAAAACATTTATTCATAACTTTGAGAGAACCTCGAAAGAAATTTAGACAAAGTTCTGAGAATGTTCCCTGTTAGATGGATTATTACTAATGTCTGCGATAGCGTTGCTTTCAAGAACAAGTGAAATGTGGGAATGAATGACGCTTGAATGGGACATTAATTCATCTGACACAGAACAAGACAGCTTCAACTGAGAGAGATGAAACACCTGTAAATAATAGAGGAGCTACATCAATCTCACCGAGCAATCCAAAGTTTTTATATAAACAATTTTAACTCTTAAATATCAACACAGCTGTTTTTATGCATTCTGTAGGTGATGTAACATGATGCAAATGAGCTGTTGTTCAAGAACTCAAGGAGTTGTGTCAGTAAAGAGATTGAGGGTGACATCCTGCCAGTCAGGTGCACTCATGCGGCGTGATTCCTTCTGTCAGACACTCACAGGCACTCTTCCCACAGTTCAGCTCTTTGTCACCGCTCTGACTGGAGTGGGAATTTGGTGCTACAGCCGTGATGGATGACATTCTAATTGAGGATAGAGAAGGTGATGTTCAAAATGATCAGTGGGCCTCATGAGGTGACCAGATAATCAAGATTTTTTTTTTAAATCAGTACAGGCCAGAACTAGAGCTGATTTGTACTGGTCGCTGAGGAAATACATCAACTTCGCGCTGTGGATCGCTGGATCGGCTTTCACCGTGGACGAAGCGGAGTCCAGCCCGGGGTCATCACATGTGGTTGCCGCAAGCCCTATGTGGAAAATAATGTGTTTTTTTAACTTTAAACCGCATAAACACATTTCATTACACCAAATACACAAAATAATGTTCTTTTTAGCAACATCATATGACCCCTTTAACTTAACAGCCTATTAGAAATGAAGATATTTTATTATTAATGATATTAATGATTGTTGATATTACTTCTCTCTGGAATACTTGATTCTGATTTGTCAAGCGCAGCATCCAGCAATCATATATCAGGCGCTACTTTCATGTCTCTCATATCACTCGCGCTCTCATTTCATACAAACTTAACTGCTGCAATCTTGGGTCTCAGATATTGATTGTAGTGAAAATTATCTCAGAGAACCTCAGTAGGTAGTGTTATTGTAATACTGTTGCATTGTTAATCTTGCTACTAGGTTAGTTGGTTTGTACATTGTAATGGACTATTTTTTCTTAATAATGTAGCCTGCAGGTTTCATGATTTCATCTGAAATTAATATTTTATGTCTAAAAATATATTTATTACATGTCAAGTCACTATAATAATTTTTATGGTGGTTTTACAATCTTTTTGTAGCTTAAAAATGCCAGTTCCTATTCATCATAATTGCATGCAAAAAAAAGAGACCCACATTCAAAATTGGTCCTAATTCTAGTTTCACAGAAGAAAGTCGTATGAAGGTGAGTAAATGATGCCTGAATTTTCATTTTTGGGTCAACTATCCTTTAAGCAAGAAAGATTTTAAATAACATAATCTCAAGGGGCTTGGAGTCTAGAAAAAACATACTGTATATAAACAATTATTGTTGCTTTATAAATAGTCCCTAATCTATAATTTTGCCTAACATATGTTATAGACAGAAGCTCAAAATAATAAAGCTGCACAGCACAGATGGGCTCAGGTCTCTTTCTTTCACGCTTTTCTCTATATATGCGTCTACAATAAAAGAGAGAGAGTTTCTTCCTGGCCAATTCAATATTGAAAGCATGAATGTGTCACTCCATGCTATTATTGCCTGCAGTAACTGCTTTTCCGCCATGATAGGCTTGCAAATCTGAATTTAAAACTGCAGTAGTGCTAGTATAGGATGTAATATACACAGGTCCTAATAACTCACTTTGACAGAGTTGCTATACAATTGCTTTCTTTAAAAGTTCCTCATAGTGGGCTGTATAGGATAATGGTTCAGAATTCATGCATAGATTTATCAAGTACAGCTAAAGAATGTCTATTGCTGAGAGGCAGCCCATTGTGAGCTCGGTAGAATGCATGCATGCGTTTGAGGCTATTTCTAACAGCATAATAAGGCAATCAAAGCCGATAATTTGGCCTGCATTAGGAGAATAATGAACATCCACGTCCAAAAAGGTGAAATCCATTTGCACACTTTCCATCTGTACCGCACCAGTCCCAAAACACATTAAAAAGTCAGATGAAGTGTATGGATTCATACCGATCCATTAAAGCACAGTCAAAATGTACAAATAGGTACAATGCACCAATCTTAATAATGTTTCTGCTGCAGTCAGCAGCTAAGAAGCTCAGCGGATCAATGAAGCTCTATTGACACCACATCTTTTTCATGTCATGAGCTATAGCTGCATGAATAATTAAACTGATCAATCTAAGCTGGGCAAGAGCTATTATCCCTATTGACTCTGACATTTCTTTATGAGCACTGTTGAGCTTCTGAAAAGATGGTGAGATTGTCTCTTTCAGACAGTGTGAAGA
This sequence comes from Sinocyclocheilus anshuiensis, assembly GCF_001515605.1. NCBI lineage: Eukaryota > Metazoa > Chordata > Actinopteri > Cypriniformes > Cyprinidae > Sinocyclocheilus > Sinocyclocheilus anshuiensis. Next base: position 759,584 of record NW_015555808.1, on the reverse strand, counting down.
GCAGGATTTATATTGACAGGGGCCAGAAGAAGACTGCTAAACAACAAGAAATTGGAGAAGAAAGTAACTAAACTCATTTATATGTTAGATAATATTCATTTGATCTGTTGTTAGTAGAATTGGAAATATTAGAATTATTATTAGTAGTGTTGCAGCCATTTATATAACAATCGTCTTATCTTTTTGTGTATATTATTAATTTGCTGTATTTTTGTCTGTATTCTGCTTTTTATATTTATAAAATAAAAGTATCATATGATTTATGTTTTAAAATAAAATAAAATAAAATAATGCTATTCTTGCCATTTTTTTAAATCAAGTTATGTTACACTGTAAACCCTAAAATTAACAATTAAATATTAATAAACACAACCAAGTGGTCTTAATTAAGTATTTCTTTTGGAATCATAATTCTAATATCAACTATCTTTTTGAATTCTGTTTTGGAATAATAACTCAAATATCTGCATTCCTTAAACCGTTTGGCTTCAAAATAATTACAATTTTAACTATTAATAATTTAATAAATGATCAAGAACAAAACTGAGGCTTTAGGGAAAACTCATAAGTCCTTGCACTTGAATAATTTAATTAAGCATGGGAACTCATGGGAATTCATAGGTTTGAGCTATTTTGACTAGTGTTGTTGTAACTGGTTCAAGCTATAAATTGAACAAAAACAGTTCCTTTATTTTACATTGATTGTGCAAAGTAACCTTAAATTGTGTAGCTCAATACAAGCACATCAGATAGTTGCTGTATTTAATTGCACCTACTAAAGATGACCTGATATATGGATCATTGCATCAAATCTGTCTCAAATGACCTCTCAGTGACTCTGAATTGACTCAGACTGTAACCTTGGTTATTATGGGCTGGTCAGACTGCCTCAGGTCTGTTCAGCTTGAATTCGCAACTAAAGAGTAGAAAATCAATGAGCACTAAGATGATCCGCATGGGTCAACAAGACGAGCATGAGCCTGTGGACTTTATAGATCTCATTCATGTCATTCGTGATGTCTCTCTCTTTATATCCTTTACACGCCACGACACACACATTAACACATCATTTCAAGTGGATACACAAACATAGGCTTGATATAGCTCCAGTCTAGAATTATAAACCGGGGAAATGACTTGTTTTCCCTTGCATATCACATAATCTTGAATTCATTTAGAGTTCATGAGTGAGTCATTGAATCATTTACTTAATCGATTCGTTCAGACACTAACAAATTCACGGAGACCCACAGTTTTACAAAATATGGGGACGCCTTTTTTGATAGGGGCCTGTGCTTTGTTAATGTTCCCTTTAACAAAGCACCTAAATTGTCATGTCACAATCTTTGTCACTAAACTTTCGTTTCTACTATCCATGTAGACAATCCTTATATGTTACTTTGGTTGAAAGTGTCAACTAAACGACAAATTAGCCATTAGTAAAACTGGAACTTTAGGGGAGCATCATCTTGATAACTGCATTATACAAGGATTTTACCCTATTAAAGCATTTAATGGCTGAAGGACGTACGTTTGGGCTGAGCAGTCACATCAACAGGGCTTGACAGAGGACGTGGTGTCATTGTGAAAGTGCACAAGCATTGTTAAAGTTCCACATGGCACTTTTGACTCCAGCTAATTAAAATTCCCATTTCACCCTCAATAACACTTTATTATTATTTTACTTTTATTATTTGAGTGACTTTCCCTTCCCCTGCACACTTTGTGTAGCAGTACATGCACTGCTGTATCAGATGAGGTTTAAGAGGTCTAATCTGGCCAGACAGAGCCAGTAGCATCCAGCATTTTCCTTACAGAGTGAAGTTGTTGAAGCCAAGTTGAATACAAGGGAGTACCATAGTCTTACCATGTTGTTTGAGCAACAAAACAAGTGAATCTACACTGTAAAAATTATGATTATTATTATTTTTTTTTTGAAGTTATTCAAAAAAAATTATTGGAGTACATTGAATAAGAAAATACAGTTTTAGTTTTTTCTACTTCAAAATTTCATATTTAATTCTATGTGTTACTTGCAAAACAAAGTTTATTGGAGTATGTTTTACAATAAAATACAATTTTAGTTTTTTTACTTCAAAGTTTCATGTTTAATTCAACGTATTATTTGACAATTATTAGTGAAACTTATTAGCAATTTCTGAGTGATTCTAGATTTTTTTCAGTGCACTTTCTCTATTTGTTAACATAAGTTTTAGCCTTTATTTTATACCTTATTTGTGGTAGAATCACCATGATGCTCATAGTAACATTGCTCTACATTTATGTAGAGCGATTCATATGCTAGCTATAAATGATTACATATTTTGAATGCCTCTAATAGCTTGAAGACTGAGAACATCATGAATACATTCATAACAAACTAATAAAACTAGTCATAAGAACAGTATCAGTTTTTCCCAGACTGTTCTCATGTCTGATGAAAGTATGTTCTGCTTAAACTGTTAGGGCACAATGCAATGTTATTTTTCTCCTCCTTCAGCAATGCAGAATGTTGCGTGAAGTTCATCTGATTAATTCTGCTGGTGAGCTCTCTGCAGGAAACTTCAAAGACTTTTTATGGACACCTCTACATACAGCAATCTACATACTCGTTAAGATCTAATTCTGCTGGGTTGCACAGGAGGCAGACAATATCATCAGAGACAGCTGGCTCCACGTTTAATGAGATCTTCTCAATCTTTTACTGACCATTTATTATAAACTGTTTTTTATGAAGTTCTTCTGAGCGTTACTGGATAAATATTTGTTACAGACAGACAAAAGCCATCACAACACAACAGAGTAAACCACCACTTCTGCACAGCAAATTAAACAATGTCCTTCCTCTGAAACACTGCGTTCTTCTGTCCAGAAGACTTAATGCATGTTGTGAATACACTGGACTGACGGCATCTGCTGCCAATACACTGCAGTCATCACCACAGACTGTTGTTATCTCTCCAAAACAAAATCCAACCTGCTGTTAGATCACTTCACAAGCTAGCAGCTGCTTAGGAGAACCATAACAACATTACAACAGGCGCACTGCCAGGGCCCTGTTTGGAAATGCTAGAAACCACAGATTGCATTATAAGGATAAGAACATTCTTTCCCAAGAAAGTAAGTTTATTATTAAACTATAAAAATATTGTTATTTTTATGTCCTGGAAGCCATTAATTTTTTTCAAGCTGTGACCAACGACCATGCAGATTGCATTTTCTTTCCCCTCTGTTGTATATTTAATTAAATTAATGGAAAAATCTCAGTGGTCCACCAGTGCAGCAGAATAACCATGTTTGAAATTGACAATGACTCAGTGTCTTAATATTGGAGTGAGATAAAACAAAGCAAGCAACATAACATACTGGTCATTCCTGTCATATAGTACATTTGTCCCTTAAAGTCCCTTAAAAATAAAATTATATTATATATATATATATATATATATATATATACACCACTAAGTACAAAATTTTCCACCAACAAGATGAACACTGCAACAATATTACAGTAATATTAGAGTGGGTGAAAACATAATGTCTCTGAACCCCTCTGAAGCACTCGACTGAAGAATGCCATTTTTTTTCAGCTTAGTTTGCCAACTGGATGTCATTTTAACCCATCCTTTAGTTTTCACACACAACAGAAAACAAGAAAAATGATCATAGCCTTAAAGAAGATAAAGATAGCAACAGAGGAAACAATTATGAAAAATTGTCAGTAAATGCTCGTTTTTGGGTGAAATATTCCTTTAAAGAATCAAACTGTTGTAGGCTCACCTGTGCAAGTTAATATTATGCTAGCGTTCTCTTTATGAGCATGCAAAAGCCATTTTTCATGCTGATCCCACTGTGTTTTCAGCCTGAACAGGTTTAAATGAACCAAGATTATTTTCTTATTTTTATGATGCTGTTCAAAGTCCAAGACGCAACTGTTTATTGAATTCACCAGATTTGTTTTTTCAGATTTGAAATAAAATGGCCTTTCAATTTATACCTTCAATTAACTTCACCTTCCCATCCCTCTCTTTGACCCCTGCCATGATCTTTAGCCAGCAGCAGTTTGAAATGGACAGAAAGTGTGTACCGACACTACGAGTATGTTCTCTTGCACCTCTTAGCTGTGTAGTAAGTTACTATCAAGACTTACACCCATCAAACAACGCCCAAGGCCCGCTCTTCAAATCCACTCTGTCCAATTTAAGGTGAACTGTTTTTGAATGTGTTCACAGTTACTGCAGAACTCAAGTTGAGATCTGCTGTCATGGTGGGAAATCTTTGGACCCTCAATGTTGAGATGGTGGCCAAAACAGCTAGACAGCCTTATTAATGTTCTAGTCCTCAGCAAGCTGCAGTCAACATGTTTTAGATGTTGTGTACGCTCATATTCTCAAAAACAACAGCTCCTCTGGCAGTTGAGTCGAGGCAGTTTTTAATTAAATTCTAGTTACATGCAGGCAGGCAGTCATGAATCACCTGCCAAAGGTGCAAAACAGAGGGAAATTTGTCACACAGACATATGTTGAAAAGAGATTATTTATTTTTTTATTTTTGGCAAGGAATGACATTAAAAAATACAGCTATATAACTACAAAATGTCAGTAATTTTGAATAGACAGCACAGATGAGAAGTGCAGATGTTCACAATCGAAGAAAAATACTTTAATATGTTGGAGGGAGGTAAATGGCTTGCTACAATTTAGAGACATAAATAGCAAATCCCTCATATAACCTGCAGTACCTTGTTCTATTCAATGGATGCCTTCAATGTGCTTATAAGAAGCAATCTTCAGCTGCCGCTGTAAGTTGCATTTTTGCGAAGGAGCTTAAATTAGCATTTTTTTCCCTACAAAATGTCAGTGCAGATAACATTTCATAGACTATATGGAATATTTGTACATTAAAAGTTAATTTGTCACACTGCAGGATATTTTCACATGTATTACTGGAGGCAAAAATAGTGACTGCTACAGGGCACTTTCCCTTATTTATACATATAAATTGTTACTTAAAATGTATAACTTAAAATCTTGATACTGTTTTTAGAGGGTGTGATTTAGTAAATTATTCATACCAGAATTTTATTTCCATTAAAATGAGAGATCCTGTTCATGTACATCTGGAGTTGTCATCTTGAGTTGCTTCATTAAAAGCTTATTATATTAAAAGCTAACTGAATTATGTGGAGTCATTATGAGAGAGAGACGGACAGAGCGAGTATGATTACCTTCATCTGATACAGCATTCATTCTTCAGCTCAACCTCATATTCACAATAAAACATTAGTTTGAATGTCTGCTGAGGAAAGCCATATCTTTGTCGTACTGTCCTTAAGGGTGATTTCCGATGACAGCGCTGCTCACTGCATTTGTTAGCTGTGCCAAGGTGACTTTCAATATCTTCATTGTTTACAACTCTGTTTCAGTGTCTTTCAATATGAAAGTCTTTACTGCTGACTCATAAAACAGTCTGTCGCCATCTATTATAATGGCGGAACAAAATCACCATCACGAACACACACACACACACACACACACACACACAC
>NW_015555808.1:748308-753920 GCF_001515605.1 Sinocyclocheilus anshuiensis | reverse complement strand
ATAAAATATTATTTATTGAATAATAATATTTAATAAACAACAACAACAGCCATCATAAAAGTTGCTAGACAATTCAATCAAAAGTACAAGGCGCTCTAATATACAGCATTCATTTAAAAATTACATAAAATATAACGTGATGAGTGATTTGCTCTCAGCCAAAACTATTTGCTCTGGAACAAATAATAGATTAATGAGACCAAAGACTGCCCATTAGATTTACCCAAAACGAATTGTATCTCATGTTTAACCACTATAGACCACTATAGAGACATCAGAGCCAGCGGCAAATTCCAGGAGAACTGGCCAAGGTAAGGCTGCTCTCGGTGGGTTCATGAGCGCTGAGCGCTAAAAATCTTATCAGCCAATCAGATTCGAGGACCAGAAAGAACTGTTATAGCCTATAGTGTGTGTGTGTGTGTATTACACTAATTATAATATAATAAAATGATTAGATATTCCATGGTAATTTCATTAATGTATATATATATATATATATATATATATATTACTATATCTTTTTCATACATTAAATTACTGTGTTTGCACCCAATGTGAGTAGTAGGCCTATGAACTCTTAATACAGAGGAAGCAACAAGAGACAGTAACAGCTGTCTGGTGGATCAAACCAGCAGACTGACTGATGCCGAGCAGCAAAGTGCACCAAGATGATGTCAGATCCTGGCATATAAGACAAAACCCTGGAGACACTACAGACAACAGTGTTGTGGTGCCACTGGTGCATGGGCTCTTTTGAGAAACATGCGTCCTAGTTTCCAAACGGGTTGGGGTGAAGGAATACATCCTCTGTTCTACTGATATGATAGCACGCTCTTTCCACACGCACAGCTGGGGGTCGCTTGAGATTCCCCACAAACCTTTGGGAGCGACATCAGATTAGGTGCGCCTCACAGAGAATGGCTCACAAATCTTTTCAGATTCCTTTACGTGGCTCACATTCTATCATGCATTACTTTAAGCGCGAGCTATTAAAAGATCACAGGTGAGCACTGACTTTTCAGAAATTCAGGTCAAAAAATCTCAGTGGAGACGCTTAAAGCAAAAAGTCTTCATAATGGAATCACGACATCTAGTTAAAATCTGAAGCCGTGAATACCATATTGAGGTGAAATAAACAAGCAGCAAGCAAGGAAAAACAGAGATTTTACTCTACATTTAAAGACTGTTTTTTATGATATCATTTTATCTTATATTTACACACACACACACACACACACACACACACACAGTAAAAACAGTAATACTGTGAATTATTACAATTTAAAATATTGGTTTTCTATTTGAATATACTTTAAAAATGTAATTTATTCATGTGATGCAAAGTCTTCAGTGTCACATGATCCTTCAGAAAACATTCTAATACGCTAATTTATTATCACTGTTGGAAACAACTGTGCTGCTTAATATTTTTTTGGAACTTATATTTTTTTCAGGATTCTTTGATTAATAAAAAGTGAAAAAGGACAGCATTTATTTGAAATAAAAAATCATTTGTAAACACTACTACTGAAGACTAGTAAAATTCTGCCATGAAAATTCAGCTTTGCCACAACTATATATGTATATATATATACCAGACTATATATATAATCCGTTACTGGTTCATTTTTAATTGCTTTTTGTTTTACTATTATTATTTTTTATTACTATAATTTTTTATGACTATTATTTATCTATTTATTTATTGTAAATGAAAATCTTTGTATATGTATTGTTTTGCAGTTTGAGAAAAGAGCCAAGAACTCTGAGAGCCCAAATGGCCAGTCAGCACTCATAGAGCATGTCTAAATAATGCAGGAGTGAAGCAGCGGCTGACGTGATGGACCTGACAGACTGAGGTAAATGAAAGTACAGTCCTCAATGTCAAGCAGACAGTGGTTAGGCAGAAGGTATATATTCACCCATTGTGTCTCCTGTGCCCATTGTGTGCCGTGAGAGGTGACAAATGTTATTAATTAAGATTGCCTAGTTTAATTTGATCCCAACTGAGGTCTTATCGTTAGCGGGATCTTAAAAGAGCCTCTCGGCAGTGTATAGATTTCAAATATAAGATTTTACAGGGGCCATGAAGGAAAATGGGATGTCATTAAATGGATGAGTTATAATTTATAGTCTAATTAAAATTGAAGAACATTTTCACCAACAATGCAACAGTAGAGGACAGAATCAGCATTCGTGAAGAAGGTGAAGACCTGCAGTTAATGATGCTTACAGTTTTAAATCCCTTACGTAATAATACAAAAACTGATTTAGTAGTGTGCTCAAATTATAAAGATAGATAGATAGATAGATAGATAGATAGATAGATAGATAGATAGATAGATAGATTATTTTCTATCAACATGGATGAATTTCCCAGAATGCTTTACTAATTCACCTTAAATGACATAAAACATTCTTGACTCAGTGTGACTAAAGAATGGCTGAATTTCATGTCTTTTTTTTTTTTTTATCCCCGACAGTTCCGGCTCAGATCAGGTCCTATGAGATGTGCAGGAGCAGCCACACAGAAGAGAAGGTGGATGTGTAGTTTGACCCATAGTGCAGAACAGCAGCTGTGATCTGAGGTGCTTGTACATGTCGCATGTTTGCTGTGAACACAAAGCACCAAAGCAGAAAAAAGCTTTCATGTCTGACAGGTCAGTGTCTTATGTGTACTGTGTACAGTGTACTGTACATGCTCATCTTGTCTAAGAACAGTTCCTGTAACAGATCATTCCTGAGCAGATTATTCTGGAGTCTCTTTGTCTGGTTTGGCTACTTTTCCAATATGAAAAAAAACAGCTCCATGCAAGAGAGTTGACAGAGGCTTCAGCTAGTTCCTTTAGAGGTAGTTCACCCAAAAATGAAAATTATGAAAATCTGTCATAATTTATCCACCCTCATGTTGTTTCAAAATTGTATGATATATATATTTTTTATTTCTGCAGTAAAATAAGATCATATTTTTGAAAAACTGGTGGTAACCTAAGGCTGATGATACACTGGGCAACTTTTTGAGCAAGACACAGGGCCCACGGCCGATCTAAAATATCCAGATAAAAATTTGTTACTCATTCTCAATGGGAAAGTGCCCAAGCAAAATTGCTCAAAAAGTTGCCCCGTGTATCATCAGCCTAACAGTTTAATTTTCCAGTTACTTTTATGGTCCGCAGTAAAAAGAAAGTCATACAAGAACAATTTTTAAAAGAGAAGTGTGTGTGTGTGTGTGTTAAAATGTGTACATTGTACGTTTCTAAAAGTAGCCTGTATAGTGCATGAAAAATAAATGGATTATTAACAACTTCATTTACAACAGTTATATGAACGTACTTATTTTGTTTAAATATACCCTCTTAAATTTAAAATTTAATTACAATTACTGTGTATACCTCTTTTCTTTTAAAAATTGTTCTTGTATGACTTTCTTTCTATTGTGGACCATATGGATCCCAAAATATCTTTTACGTTCTACAGAAGAAAGAAAGTTATACAAGAACAATTTCTAAAAGAGAAAAGCTCATAAAATATTACTATTGCCCCAAAAGCTTTATACCAACTGAACATGTCTTTGTAATCTTATGAGACAATAAAAAACATAAATCCACATATTATATTTGCGTTCCATTAAAAGGTCTCTACTGAGCAAGCAAAATTTCCATGTGTAGGTGGCTAATAAATGAACTTATCATATAATGCAATTATGAAATGATTTTGAAATGAGCAGTTAAACATCAGGCCGCATGAAAACCGCATTAGTTGGAGGGACCCAGGAGGCATCAAAGCGCAATCAGCTCATTTAGTGCCCCTGTGCTTGCTGTGTAATTACTAAACCACAGCAGCCAAATGGAGATCGATGGCTGACCGAGAGGCAGAGCAATGAAAACAGCGAGCGAGAGAGAAAAGGCTTACGCTCAGCTGCACATCTGAAATACCATGTCTGCGCAATAAAATGTCACAACACGCCGTGTCTGCCGCAAAACAAGATTACCTGATGTCAAAAGCGCAAGATACATATACATCTAGTCATGCAAGGGGAAAAGCTTCAAGCATGGAAGATTCACTGCGGCTCAGACATCAAGCAAAGTCAAATTTGGTGGTTAGAACTACAAAGGAGAGAAAATGAGAGAGAGGTAATGCACCAAGACAGCATTAATTTCTCTCTAGAAGGAGCACTGATGGGGAATGAGGAGGGATTTTTGTTTCTCCAGAGTTTGGCGTCGTGCGGTTAACTAATTTCATTTAGGAAGCTACAGGAAAAGAAGCTGGTGCAAATCAGTAAAATGTACCTTTTTCATTCTCATTGATAAAATGTATAGGACTACATTTTTTTATTGCACAACACCCTTTATCATCTCTAATTTGTTCAAACACAAAATAGAACTCATACTGCCATCTTTTTGCATTAAGCAGCATTCTCTGCAGAGGTCACTGTGTATCAAGATCACCTTCGATTACAGAGAATTTGAAGGAATTGTTTCCAAAAGCTGAACACCAAATCAGCATGATTTCTGAAGGATCATGTGACACTGAAGACTGGAGTAATTGCTGCTGAAAATTCAGCTTTTCCATCAAAGAAATTGATCACATTTTAAAATATATTAAAATAGAAAAAAGTTCCCCAAAATGTCCTGCACACCATTACATAACCACCAGCAGCCCCGAAGCACTGATACAAGACAGGATGGATCCATGCTTTCATGTCATTTACGTCAAATTCTGACCCTTCCATCTGAATGTCGCAGCAGAAATCGAAACTCATCAGACCAGGTGACCTTTTTCCAATCTTCTATTGTCCAATTTTGGTTAGCCCATGTGAAATGCAGCCTCAGTTTCCTGTTTTTAGCTAACAAGAGTGGCACCCAGTGTGGTCCTCTGCTGCTGTAGTCCATCTGCTTCAAAATTCGACATGTTGTGCGTTCAGAGATGCTCTTCTGCATACCTGTGTTGTAGCGAGTGGTTATATACTTTTGCCTTTCTATTAGCTCAAAACAGTCTGGCCATCCTCCTCTGACCACTGGCATCTACCAGGCATTTTTGCCCACAGAATTCCTGCTTACTGGATATTTTCTCTTTTTCGGACCATTCTCTGGAAACCCTAGAGGTGGATCTGTGTGAAAATCCCAGTAGATCAGCAATTTGTGAAATACTCAGACCACTAACAACCATGCCATGTTCAAAGTCACTTAAGTCACCTTTCTTCCCCCAATTTGATGCTCGGTTTGAACTTCAGTAGATCATCTTGACCATGTCTACATGCCTAAATATATTGAGTTGCTTCCATGTGATTGGCGATTGGCTGATTAGATATTTGCGGTAACGAACAGTTGAACAGGTGTACCTAAGTGACTGGTGATATATATATATATATATATATATATATATATGATAGATGAACTTGAGAACTGTGCAGCTGAGCAACTTTTATGTACAAGATCTGCATAATAAGTCTTAAAAAAATAAAATATACAATTCTTCAAAAATATCTCTTTTTGGTTCTGCATGAGAAACAAAAGTCATATGGGTTTGGAACTACATAAGTTAAAAAAAAAAACTACATTTTTTTTGGTTGAGCTGTCTCTTTAAAGAAGATAATTGTCAACCTCTCACGA